>NW_007579553.1:75516-127666 GCF_000690725.1 Stegastes partitus | reverse complement strand
TTGTTATTTTGACGTTTTCTGCTTGTGAGCTGCAAAGCAAACAAAATTAGAACACAAACACGACGCTGGTGATGCAGAAATAAATCCAGACGCACGGCGAGATGTGTCACTTTTACACTTTATTGTTTAAAGTTGTTACAAAAAAGTGTTTGCTGGAAACATTCGTTGCTTTTCGCCTTTTACAAGCACAAAGACACCCCGGACAGGAGGAGGAGAGCGAGTGGAGGGCGGCGGGACGGACTGACAGACGTGTGTTTGTGTTGAAATAAAAGGGCTGAGATAACAGTACAGAGACGGAGGGAAGCCCTTAATCACACACTTTATCCACAGAGTCCATGAAACGAAACCAAAACTGGGTGAAGGACACAAACATCTGGATCCAGAATAGACTTTTTACTTGTGAGGTATCCTCAGAAGACCTTAGCAGTGTGTGAGTGTGTGTGTGTGTGTGTGTGTGTGTGTGTGCAGACGTGACACAGGTCATTGTGTTTCTCCCTGAGGTGCGTTAGTGTGTTGCAGTCTGAGGATACTGATGAACGTTATCTGGAGAGCTACTGTGTGGACAGATGAACGCACACAAACTGCACACATACAATCATCATGAATGCATAAATTACAATCTCTCTCTCTCACACACACACACACACACACACACACGCTACTTATACCTGCAGATAGGACTGTGTTCAGAGCTCACGCCTGAAGCTCTGTGTGTGGAAGTGACTGATCAGTAAAGCTGCGTCGCTGTTGGGAGGTTTGTTTCTACAGTCGGACTGCGAGTCCAGGTGGAACCACAGTGGCGTTGTCGGGCGTGTTGTGTGTTCTGGGAGGATCTGAAGCGCAACACGTCAGGGCTGTCTCCTCTGAGCTCGCTGTTTTGTGTTTGGCTAGTTTAGAGGTAGCAAGAGAGCGTAGTGACTTTATTTCATGCATTTCATGTGGAAGTTGAAATCGGTGTTAGAAGCCGACAGAACAATCTGCAGCAGCTGTCTTTTGCTCTTTCGGTCATATTGCCTGGTCTTCCTCAGCAGGTAGATTAGGAGGCACCAGTTACTCACACATCCATCACTAGGTTGTTGGATAAACACGAGCTAACTTGTGATTTACTAATTCAAGTTGCACCATTAGGGCCAGAAAACACTTCATTTATGTGTAAATCAGCTGCTAGGAAACATCTGTAGTGTCCAGTTAAAAGCAATCAGCTGTATAAGCAGCAAGTCACTGCGCTGCTACAAGTAAAGGCCCAAAGCTTAGCCGCCAATCCCAAATACTGAAATGTAGGATTTAGCTGAAACAAGAAATGAGTGAGTTTCAGAGTCAGTGAAAGTCGTTTGGTTCAGGACGCTAACCTCACTGACCGTCATCAGTCTGTTTGTTATTTAGTTTGTCTGAAAAGTGTTTAAACGTCAGTCAGAATGGGTTTTACATGAGCTAGCTGACGTTAGCTTACTGAATATGAAACAGGATCTAACCTTCATACCGACTTAGTTTGAACACACTCTTATTTATATTTGGGTTTCTGTGCTGGATTGCTTCTAATGATCTAAAGGTTTAAATGATCTGTTATCTGCTGTTTATGAATCTCAACACATTTACTCATAAATGACAGTGAACACGTCCCTGTTGCTGCTTGTTGTGCCTCCTTGTTGTCAGCTGTTTGTTTGAATGTAAACCAGATTCTGAAGCTGAAAGATTTGAGGAAAGTATTTAATCCTGTTATCTTTTTTGTTTTTGTTTTAGATGCGCTTCACCTCTGCTCTGATCTTTCATTTCTTTTTTTCTTTGATGTTGTTGTGGCTTTTTTTTTTTGGGATATATCTCCTCTTGTTGTGTTTGTGTGTTTTTGTGAGCTGTGGTTTTATAGCTCCCATTTTTGTGGCTCTATGATCTCAGCTTTTTGTTGTTTTGGTTTTTTGTCTTTTCTTTTTTTGTGTTATTTTTTTTTTTGTGTGTTTTTTATAAGCGCACAGTTTTTCCCCACTCTATTTTACATTTTAAAAAAAAACAAACTGTAGTTAAATCTGCTCTAACCAAACTTGTCATGTTGATGTAAAACAATCCCATGTTTAGCCCCCCAGTTATTACAAAGTGAATACAACATATAAACAGTTCTCCTTGCAGCTGGCAGCTTAACACAATAAAAGTCAGAGGAGGCAGCCCTGGCGTTTTGCACTCACACCGCGGAGCTCGTCGCCCCTGAAAGGCTCCACAGGGACGGTTCTGATGCCGTTTGGACCTCCGTTACAGAGAACTCACGTGTGTTACTGTGTGTGTTTATCAAACCTGAGTCAAACAGCTACAGTTGGTTTTTTTTTGCTCGGTGTATCAGGTGATGGGACGTCTTGAACTGAGACGATTCAGGTGAGAGAAAGAGAAACACACTGAGACCACTTCTACCGTCTCGACCTGCTCTTTGCATCCTTGTAAGAAAGCGTCTGGACTAAAACACGTCTGCAGTGGGGCACACGGTTACTCATGAAGACAACAGAAGCGTTTTTCAACACTGGCACGAGTTAAATGCCAAAAAAACAAATCTCAGTTCAACTAAAACGAATACTGCTCAGAATACTGCGCAAGTTCAGTCCCAAACATCACAGCAGGGAATAAAACATCGTCCACATGAAAATAGCGTCTGTGCTGTTGTTTCTGTACCGTGACTCCTCCTCTTTTAATTTAATAAAAAGCACTTGACCGGGGCTGGTTAGAGTGTGTGAGTGTGTGTGTGTGTGTGTGTTGTGTAGCTACATGGCTGCGTTTTCATGGCTGTGATCAGGAAAGAGTCACTCACCCACAAAGAGACATTTCACTCGGACTTTAAAGGGAGGGAGCAGCCGTTCAGGCCGTCTGAGTGCTTACAAAGACGCCCGAGAAGACTCGGTTTCCCATAATGCTTTAGGAGGTTTCTGTTCCAAATCTATTGCTTTGAATGCGGAAAAAGGCCGTGGTGATGCCTAATGAGAGAGAAGAACAACTCAAGGGTCAACACACAACGTGAGCGCACGCCAGAGGACGGGGTGTATAAATACGACAAACATGTGAACGTGGGGGAAGGACACAGAACGAAACCCTCAGAACACACCTAAAACTTTATATCTGATTAACAATATACGGAGTTTTCAAATTAAAATGCTAAATAGTATTGAAGTTAGGCATATCTGACAGATAAAGGATGAAGCGATGATCCTGGGCCATAAATAAACATCTTTGTTTAAATTAGCTTTAAGAGATGTACACAGATGTATATTGCAACAATAAACATGAATAAAAGCCGCACGTTTGCACCGCGGCGTGTTAGTAATTCAGATAAATACTGTTGTTAAAAGTTCTTTCCGAGAAACAAACGAGAAAAGTTTACCCAGCAGTGTTCTTTGTTTGGTTTTTGTGTCTCTGGTTTCACATGAAAATATAGAAATCTTTGTTGTCATTCATGAAAAAGCAATACAAAGGTCACTTAAAAATGAGAAAGAGACAAGAAGTCCAGAAAAAAGTTTATATCTTAACTGCAGGGCAAAGAAAACACATCTGGGTAGGTCCCTGTTCTTAAAACGCAGGATCCGTGTCCAAGCAAAAACCTCGCCGCCCTGCGTCTTCCAGAGGATGCTGGGAGGTTCCCCCTCTAGTCGAGGGGCCCCTGGAAGATGAGTCTGACGAAGCCCTGCTCGCCAGTCAGCTGTTGGGCACAGAAGGGGCAGGCGGCGTGGAAGGTGTGAGTGCCGTGAGGAAGCGGGATCTGACTCCAGAAGGCCGCCGTCTTATCCGAACAGACGTGGCCGCAGGGGTTGAAGGCGTGAGTGGGCGGAGCTGCGTCCACGTAAAAGCCCGCCTCGCAGCCCAGCCACAGGGGTACGTAGGGCCCTTTAGCTCGGCACATGGGGCACTCCCGGCTGCGGCCCTCCCGGCCCTCCCTCTCCTCGCGGTGGTTGCCCCAGTTGTGGTAGCCGTGCACGTGGCCACACTGGAGGTAGACCCAGGGCTGCTTCTCGTCCGGCGTGTCCTTGCGGCGCATGGAGGGGAAGGCCAGCGTGTTGAAGCCCACGGGGCACTGCGGGCGCGCCGCGTTGATCTCCTGCCGCAGCGCCTCCAGGTGCTTGAGGGTGGGAGTGCGCGACAGGCCTTCGGCGGTGCGCCACAGCAGAGTGGCGCCGCACAGGTCGATGAGGGAGCCGTCGACCAGCTCCTGAGACTCAGTTTCCACCTGGAACAGAGAGAGAGAGACATCAGGTTACACCCTGAGATAATTAAATATCAAACCAGATTAACTGACTGCCTCCTGTAATTACAATCACACCTGGGCTTTTAGAAACACTGTCCCTGAAGGTTCTGGAAGAAAAACCTTCCCTGTCCTTTATTCATTCGACTGGACGGTTCTTTTATATTAACTTCTTACTTTTTTCTAGTTTGTATCCTACTTCTATCATTTTGCTTTTCTACTATTTCTAATGTTGTGTGATTTTCTTTTCTGAGGAATATCTGACCAAAGACTTTACTTCAGGATCAAGTTTCTTCTTATTCAGGTGAAACTGTGCATTCATACAAGTTTCTCACATGTTGACGTAAAAGCTGGGGGTTCTCTACCAGGAATCACTTTAAAACTGTGCTGTTTAGTTTTAAAATATCTGTATTTATTTACTGCTTTTTGCTTGTTTTTTTGGACACAAGGTGTAACTTTAAGTTCTAAAAGGCAAAACGCGGCTGCCCTTCAGATAAAATGTGCTCAGTAGTCGCTACGGGACTGATGACGGTTCATCAGATGGAGAAAATGAACGTCTGCATGATTTGATGCCGTTTGGTGAGAAGTCAGATGGTTAAAATACGGTCATGTCTCAGCCTCTGGAGACCATGAATGTCAAAATCCACCTTCAGTAACGCTGTTGGGACCCTTCCTGAAAAGTTTCTAACATTTTATAGTTTCAACACTCTGATTCCTGAGTCCAGTGACCCGTCCTGGTTGAACACCGTCACAGCCGCAGAGGGTTTCCAATGAAGCAGACAATCAGCATAATCAGTCCACAGACAGTACAGCAGTCAGCCTGTTGTACCTCATTAGACAGAAATCTATGCATGTTCTAGTTATTTCTGACCATCTGCCCAAAAAAGAAGAAGTGCTTTAGTAAGTCAAGCTTGAAAAAAAAATGCTATTTTTATTCTTAATTCTCCTCATTTTGGTGCTGCTAGCCTCTACAAGGAGCTCCAAACATTCCTCTCAGCAGGAAAAACCCTGAATATGACCAGTGGCTCAGATCGCGGAGCCTCGATGGCTGCAACATCCGTCTGAGAACAGTAGGTGGCAGTGTAACACTGAAAGTTTCACCCTGAGACAGATGTGAGTTTCAGAGAGGAGGCAGAGCACCAACAGCTGGAGGCAAGATGACACGAGGAAACCGAAGAGACACAGCAGGGGCAACAGAAAGGTCTTGGCTCGGCCGGATCGAGCACGGCGGGGAAATTCCACGTTTAGATAAACTGGAGGACAACAGGGCGGGAAGAAAAACAAGAGGATGGAGAGAAAGAGCCTGAGAGTGGAGAGGAAGGGAAAGTCCTACAACGTAATAACAGTCTATTTTTATAAAGTGACACGGAGAGGGGCAGCTCCCAGGCGTTCTGGTGACATCACTCGTCGCGGCGCTGACGCTGAGGTCACCGAGGGTCTCGGGGCGAACACGTCGGCGTGGCAGCAGCTTTGCACTGCCTCTGGCTGACATGTCCCTCCTCCCGGTGACAGCTTTTAACCTTCATGTATCCTGGGACTGTGGGCCGAGTGCACGTGCGCCCTTTATGTCAGCGATGCCCTTTTTCACACTGATGCAGGAACACACACACATCTGCCCAGTAAAACCTCCGTCTCTCTGCTGCTCAGCTGGAAACACTCCTTTTTCCTTCCCACCTGTCTGACTTTCTGGTCACCATCTCTGCTCATTAACCCGCTGCCACGTCAGAGAGAACAGCCACAAAACTCTGTTCAATGCATAATGGCGCTCAGGCCTAATGATCTGTGTGCTCCGGGTCGATTGGATCCATGTAAACATCGACGCGAACTCACCTCCACTCACTTTTATTTAATTACACTGAAGCGGGCCGTTTATCAGCACAAAAGCTGGTATTAAACACAGCAGGAGCTCCGACACTGTACTCATTCATTATCCTTCACTAAAGCCTCCACAGCAGGCTGCATGCAAACCACTGTGTCTGCATGTCTGTGTGTGTGTGTGTGTGTGTGTGTGTGAACTGCACTGTAAGATATTCCTAATTATGCTGCTTTAAACCTTGTGTCAAGCTGCAGAAGGGCAACCAGCTGCCCTGCTGGCAAGGCTGACTGAGTCCACCCAAAAGCTGCTCACAATTTATCTCTGCCTGGCACTAACTACAATAACCTGGTGACAGATTTGCATTTTTATAAAGCGCATCTTTAATTACTTTTAGCCCAAATCATTATCAAAAACAATCCCAAGACAGGCGGTTACAGGAAAAACAGCTCCGGTGCCTTTTAACACACTCGAGTTCGCCGGAGAGCTTTTTGTCAAAGCTGCTGAGTCTACTTTTTCCCGCCATTCAATCAGAATGTCCTTCAGATGTTAACCTTCACTAAAGCAGAGCAGTTCTCCCATTTGGAGAGAGGTACACTCTCAAAGCCACTGAGGGGAAGGGGCAATAAACTAGATTACAAAGCTGGAAGAGGTCTGATTGAAATGACCACACATTGTTCAGCGTTCCCTTTTGGCCTTCATAGATAACGTCGGTGTTTCTAAACACGCTGTTAATAGTTTTATAGTAAATACAGTAGAAGTATCTAGCTTCCTGATGCTATCTGTTCTGTCTGTGCAGCAGTTGATTGACAGCAGCTGTCGGGTCGAGTCCTGCTGTGCTGTCAGCGGTGACATTGAGCAATAAGGACAATGACAGCATGTAAATGGACTGACGTGACATTTGCTGGCTTGTTTACATGCAGCTTAATGAGCAGCACCTGAGCGGCGCACTTCTCCACGGTGAGTGTTTGTTTGGTTCCACAAGCTGAAGCGCAGAAAGAGATGCGTGTTCACGTCTATCCGCTAAATAAAGCAGGAAAAGTGATGCGGCTGTTTAACTTTGTGGCGGTCAAGTCACTGCTTTATGCAAATATTTGGAAGGAAAGAAGTTCACTCCGTCTTCACAGGTGGAGAATTACAGTTATTCCTATTAGTTTATACAAGTTCAGGTAGAAATGAGAGCGTCATTATGAAACAATATACATTTTTTATGTATGTTTTTTTCTTCAAAGACAACACAGTCACTTATTAAGCTCATAATATATGTATAACATGTATATAAGTGTAGACAGATAGAACGCCATAAGCCAAGAAAAAAAACAAACGTTTATTTTACACAAATTGAACAAACCTGTACAACATTTTTGTCCAAAGGTTTTACGGGAAGCTCATATGCTCCAGATTCTAAATTCTTTTTAATTTGCCTGGTTTTGTCTTTCTGAAGCTTAGATTTCCAGACAGAACCATACATCACATACATTTCAGTGTCAGGCTGTTTCGGACTCTGGTGATATTTTAAAGATAACCTGCCCTTCAAGATACTCCTTCAAAATGTGTCTAAAGATTTGTAATGCCATCTCTGTGTCAGACTGATAAAGATGCAGTAAGTGGGATCCACTCTCTGCGCATCCAGCCTGACGATTAAAGCCCATAATGTTCTGTTAGCGAACGTAATGCCCACAGCTGACAATCTGAGTCGTCAATGAACTGTGAAATAGTGAGTGGCTTTTATAGTGGCGGATAATGCACGAGCGCTTCACCCTGTGGACGGTAAAGGGCAGGTCGAGATAAGAAGACTGTTAATTTGTGCTGCGCTGGACGGACGCGAGGACAGGTGGGCCTCCAGATACAGACACGGATTAATGTGTGCCGCGGACAGAAAAATGAGGAAAGGAGAGGAGGAGGAATAAAGACCTGATTGCCAGCATCTGAAATCCAATCAGATAAGAGCCTCAGGTGGCCACGCTGACGAGACAGGGGGAGCGCCGCGATTGGCCGAGAGGCTGTGACATCAGCTGGAGGATCCCTTACTGGGTCTCGTTACACGCGGCTTTGACAGACGGACCTGTTGCCATGGAGATGGCATCCCAGTAACCTCCGGGTGGTGTTAAGCTCTGACTGGCCTCCTGCTGCCGGAGCGACAGTGTTGGTACGCGAGTGTGAAAAAGTGTGAGGCGGTGTGAGGGAGGAGAGAAGTATGGGATGTGGAGGAAGGAGTTTCACCTTTAATTGGGAGCAGAGAGACGGAAAGTCTTTATGCTTCCTCATTTTCAAGCAGCTATAATCTGTATTTTTATAATAGCAACGTACCAAAACAATGTGAAAGTATGTAAGTTCACTCATCCTGATGAACTTCTCTCCTCTCAGAGCACGGTTTCTGTCCACGGGAGGCAACTTTGGTGAAAAAGCTTTAAAAACTCATTCTCTGCTCATGCCCACAACCCGACTCGCTGATGAACACAGCGGAGTATTTAGCAGCCTGATAAATAAAAGCGTCTCTGGGGGGCTGGTGGGGGCTGCTAACGAGCTCCAACAGTAACGACACACGCCGGGGAAAATGGTGTCATACATGTCGCGCATATTTTCTCACCATCTTTCCCCGCTGCTGCGCCGAGCGGGTTTCTCGCAGCGTGAAGACGTTGCCGCAGACCGAGATCTCCCTCCAGACGCCCGGTTTGGAGTCCTGGGTGAAGCCGTTGCGAGGGTGCATCACCAGCACGCCGTTGGTGGTCAAACCGTCCATCTGACCGTCAGACGTCTTCCACTTAGCAGCTTTCTCCTGAAGCAAACCAAAGCACGGGAAGGTGTGGTGTTAGTGGGGACAATAAAAATAGGTATTCTGTCCTGTACTCAACATCTATGGTACAGACAGTGCTGAACAAATCCATTAGACCACTTGTCTAACTTGTTAAGCACTGTATATGTATATATATACCATTTAATTAGCACTCAGCTCTCCATGTTTCACCATTTTGAACAGGAATGAGGAATTTCAAACTGAATTCATCTTTTTATACCCAAATCTGAGCCAATCAAGCATGACATTCAACCCCTAAAATCTATTTTTCCTGCTCAGGAATGTGAGTAAACAACTATAATCTGACATGTTAATCAATAAATAGCTTCTACATACTGGTGTATTGACCATTACAGAAACATAAAAAATGATTTTGTTAATTACCAATGCTGTTAATTTAGGGCAGCTGTGGCATAAACCTGACATTGGGTGGTGGTCTGATAAATTTCTTCAGCTCTGTATATCATGTGCAGCTTTCTGTTTCCACGTTGCTTTATTTTATTGGGATGTGTGCACGTACTTGGAAAAAAAAGACTGAAAAGTAAATCATCAAGAGTCGAATTCTCTCTTTTTTTATCTCAAACACGTGTGAGTTTCCGCCAAGGGCACTTTGAGAGGACACCAGTTGTTGTCCTTCGCTGTCAACGCAGCGGCAAATCAAGAAGAGTGATGTTTGGTTCTGACGTTAAACGGAAAGTACGTGGAAAAACTGAAAGGTCTGCACGTACGAGCAGAACGCGAGCTGTGCGACTCGTCTTTCATCTCCTATTTTCCTCTGTTTCTCTGTCACACTTCTTTGTGGTTCTCTGGTCCTCTCTCCTTTCGTTCCCTCTTTCATCTTTTCTGCCTTTTTGCTCTGTCACACTCGCCCACACGTGTCTGAAGCGTCAGATGAAACGCTGCTCACCCCGAGGAAGATGTTCTTGGAGGAGTCGAAGCCTGCGGCGTAGATGCGTGCGGTGTAAGGCGGCGTGCGCTGGCACATGATGCGGCAGGCGAAGCGGGAGATGGTGCTCTGGACCGACTGAGTGTCTGCGTTGCTCTGGCTGCCCGCCACCGTGTCCGTCACTACGAAATCTATTGGGCTCTCTGTGGATCGACCGATCTGGTGGAGAGAGATGGAAAGTTTAGTCAACAATGCGGTCCAGTTATGAGATAATATAATAATCCGTTCCCTCTGGGTGAAGCTGGCAGGAAAAAGGACATAACAACAGAAAAACAGAGACAAGGGGAGCTGAATGAATGCACAGAGAGCACAATATTGAATCCATTAAAAAATTAGAAGCACATTAAGAAAGAAGTGGGCGAATAATGCCTGATCAGTTGCGTTTATCAGGCTGGTGCGGCAAGACAGAGGCATGGGAAAGCACACGAGTAGAGGTTTCAGTTTGTTCTCATGCATTGTAAAGAAGCCGTAACAACCTTGAGGACGCTGTGTGCTGTGATGATTGCTGTCCCTCACAGCATCACCGCTGCACCACAATCACTGCACACGACAGCCTCCCACAGTGCTAATGCTGCTCAGGCAAAGAACAGGATGACTTTGGAAAACTGTTCTGAAAGATGCTGTGTGAATAATCTGAGCTGTTCAGAAACATTATCTTCTGTCCAAACCCGACTAAAATGAAGCATCATTGGTATTACATGTTTGACAAGACGTGCGCACTTGTCTTATTACTTGAGGCACAGTGAAATCATGAGTATTTTTTCCATCTGGTGATAAATATCAGGACTGAAAGCTCCAGGACAACGAGTAATTGGACACTACAGTGGTTTTATGTGCTGTTCTCTCCGAGATCAAGGATGATTATCAGTTCAGCAGGTCCATCTCAACTACATATGATGATAGAAACTCTAGAATCTATGAAAGCACTGGTGTCCCGAACCACATCTTTTCACCTGTTTGTTTACATTCTGACAAATTGGCACAATTAAAGGTTTCTGAATTATAACAGTTTATTATTAACCACAGATGTACAAACAGCTATGGATGATTCAGATACTGGGGAAAACTTCCCATCATCATTGTCATTCATTAAACCCACAAAACTCATCTCTATTTAACAGCTGTTTTTGCATGAAAACAATGCTTTCCTGCCTTAAAATGACTTAGATGTACCTTTGTGCCATTGCTTCCTCTACAATGTGCAGATGTATGAAGTCCCTGCCTGTCTGCCAGCATATAAAACACACCATATGGATGTTAACAAGGTAAAAAAATGTGATTTTCACTGGAGGGGGTCTTTAAAAACATGATGGTTCTGAGGGAAGATGTGGAGTTAAAGGCAGCATTGTTTTCCTGTGATTTCAAAGCAGGATTATGTCTGTTTAGTCACGAAGGACATCTTCTGTGAGTCAGAATAAATGTGTGTCATTCATGTCATCCGCGAGGAGGAGCGTGGATTTTGACACACAGTCGGGTTTAAAGGTTTTAAAGTGCTTTAATTGTCTCTGTGAACTATGTGTCACAGCTGCTGACTGTGTGAAGAAGTGGGCCAAACCACAGCTAACTTCCCGTTGTTTTCACAACAACGTCACACACCTGTCTAATTCGCCTCACACATTGTGCCTGACGTACTTCCCTCCGCTCCACCCTTCATCTGGACCCAACGTGGGGTGCGTCATACTCTGAAAACCCCACGTATTGATGATAGTCCAGCTCTCTGACCAAACCCCTTTTTTTTGATCTGGACGACTGAGTGGAGCAGTGAAGTGGAAAAAATAAGGACTGTGAATTGGCTGTAAAACTCCAGGCGCGGTGATAAAAGCTGAGGGCTTGTTACCTGGAACATGTCTGTATTGCTGTCATGGGTGTACTCCACCACCACCGTCTGGGCTCGAGACAGAGTGTAAGAGATGCTGTGCTGGTCTTTGTTGCTTATGGCCTGGTGGGACACAAGAGGAAAACAACCCATGATTACAAAGACAGTAAAGGGACAGAAACAAGCTCTCAAATCAAAGCCTTCACTCAAAATTCACCAGAACACTGAAGCACAAACGTGTTTCACAGCAAAAAAAACCCCCTCTGACTTCTGCTCAGCGACCCTCACAGAGAACAACAGGAACACACAGGAAAGGGTGGGGTGGCTGAAGACTTCGGTTATGTAGTCACTTACTGGCCCTGGCGACTTTTTTCTCGGTCAGTCAGGACCACCCACAGGACAGAAAAGGACAATCACTCCTCCAGACTCTTTAAATTAGTGCAGCTAAAAGTCTGGCCCGTGTGAGCGAGTCGCGGTGCGCAGCAGTGTGTCCGCAGAGAACACATTAAGTACAGATGTTCCACCGAAAAAACCAAAGGTCCTTCCTCTCTAGCACAAAAACACACCTTCCCCGATCATTTAGCAGACTTTAGAGGATCTCTTGGCAGCTGACGAAGGAAACATATGAACATGTGCTTCCCAAGAATTTTGCAAGAAAAGGCTCAGTTGCCGTCCACTGGACCGTTCCCATTCGCTTCTCCTATAAACCTTCGGCGTGTTCCAGTTAAACGCTGTGTAAAAACCATTGTTCGAACGCCTTTTAAAACCCTCGACAAAGCCTTGTACCTGCTTGTTTTCCTTTTTCTGCTAACTCAGGGAAGCTTCGCTGAGCTTTTTCCCTTTCCTGTCTTGTTGATGAGGTGTGTGTGTGCGTGATTCACTGTGTGCGGTACTTTAATATCACAGAACAAAAAGCAAACAGAGTTCCAGAGAAGCCTTTGGTGGGGCAGCGCAGGCCAAATCCACTGAACTGGGTGTGTTTCATTTGATGTTGCCAGACAAAGGCGATCGTGTGAGGAGTAAAGAATGCTGCTTCCTATTATTAAATGTTCTTTTTTTAAATTTATTAAACGTCGCAGCAATATCATGACCGGTATATCCAAAAACTGCCTCCAAGCATACATCATCGCGTGTACTTTCGTTCAGGAAACTTGCTGATGTGCAGGATTTCGATGAAGGCAGCGGTTTCATGATTCCTGGAATATCTGCGAGAGGACGGATTGTGTGTTTCTCGGGGTTGGTGTGCGTCTCACCTTGGCTGCTTGGGGAGAGCAGGCGATGTGGACTGTGCTGGGTTTCACGCCGTTCGCTTTCGGCCTCTTACAAAGTGCAAAACGGCTTTTACGTCGGCCTCGGTCCCCGTTGGGCAGAGAGCCATTGTACCTGCACATAAACACACACACACACACACACACACACACATGCACACAAACACATAAACACACACATACATACACAAAACAATAGGGCATTATTGTCTGGGCAGCCGCATAATTCACTGGAAAAACAGTCATTGTGGAAAATGCTTGAGGCATTTCGGTGAACTCCCCTCAATGCCCCGAAGACGACAAGCATACATGCACCGGCGGCAGCCTATACTTTTCATACATGCTGTTTTACAAAAGCACATCGTGTCCCCATAAACAACAGAGCCCTCCAAACATAACCCCAGAAAAGGCTGAGAAAATAAACACACAGAGAGACTCATTTAGCCCGATACATGGCTGAGGAAAGGAGAATAAACAGAGGCGTTCCCTCCGACAGAATGGAGTCTCTGTGGCTCAACAGCGCTGCCACTGTGCCGTTGTATCTCTGTGAGCGTGCGTCTTGCCTAATACCACCAAAGTAAGAAAACATTCAGGAATCATTCATTCATCTCCATCCACAGGTTTAGTTCATCAACGGCGTGATTTAAACCCGTCAGTGTTAGACCATTCATAAAAATCAGGATTTGTCATTCAGCACAGCAACAAAACAAACAATACTAACAGAGAAAACAGGAATGCACTGAGAAAGAAAGCTAGAAGGTAGAACTGTGCACATGTGAAGTGCGTTGGATCTCTCTCTCAACGTACAGATGTTTTATTCTTTACTGCACACACGTGTTTCGGATAAACCGTCACCAGGGCGAAGTGATATTCCTGCCTGCAGCGCCGCAGCTTTATAAACATTACCGCATGCATAAACACTGCTCGTTACTTTAACATTGTTATGACATCCAGAAGCCACACGAGTTATGGACTCCTCTGACATACTGTGACTGTACTGGACCCCGGTGAGGGCAACGCCACGCTGTGACCCAGGAAAAAAAAACACCATCAGAAAGTAAGCTGCTCCAGTTTTTAGCTAATGTTTGTCATAATCAGCTGCTGTGATTTGCTCAGTTTAAGATTGACTGATAATTATTGATAGCAATATTAGTTAATAAGAATAACCAATACTTGCAGTAAAATGGAAAATCCTGGTGTGAAAATTTAGAATGAACACAAACTCCAAGACAAAATTTCGTTCAAAAGCTTTTCTTTATTTATATTTTACATATGCTTCATTAAAACAGAACTTTACAGCATTTATCCTTCAGTGTTCATAGGCTATTACTCATAATGTGTATCCAGTCAGATGGTGTTGGGTAGGACATTGTTTGATGATCACAGACAGAAAGACGCTTCTTTAATTTAAAAAAAAAATTAAAATACCGATAATCGGAAAAATTCTTGATCCCTCATCTTGCATCCAATTACTTCTGGTTATGGCTTTGGCTAAGTCAGCAAAAACCAACAAAATAAAATAAAATAAAGGACAACAAGAGTGCGTGCCTCCTCCACAACCTTCCGAGCATGCACCGTTGCCCAGAACCTTTCAGAAGACATCCAAAAAAACACAGAACAACACAGCAACAATGACAAAGAAACACTCACGCCGACATACGAGAACTGAAGGGTCAATTCAAACAGACTGCAGACATGTGTAATGTCTGCAAGTGGTAAAAATGCACCAGTACAGCACAGCGAGTCACAGTTGGAACGCGTCTCTGACCAATCAGCCTCTCGAAACAAACCCACCCACTGTACCGGGTCCAGTGGAGACGGCACAGGCAGGTTGTGAGGACGCCCAGCCTGCAGCTAAACGCTTCTGTGAGAGAGCAGATCTGCTGGGATCAAACAGCGCTGGGAGGGTTTATAAGTAACCATGGTGAGAGAACAGAGCCACGGCAACGTTTGGGAAGAGTAACCATGGCAAGAGCGTAACCATGGTGAAGTTTAGCCCGTATCCAGAGAGAGGGCAGGGCCGTCTGCTGGAGGAGGCTCAAAGTGTTGCTGGCAGTTCAGAACCCAGCAGGTTCCCATGGGCAGCAGGGCTGTGTGTGCGTGTTAAAACATGTATCCAAACACTCTCCAAACAAAAGTTGAAAGGCCAAAGGTTAGCAACAAGCTAGTGTGTGTTCAGTGTGTGTGTGGGTTTGTATACAGGTCATACCGGGAGAGAAGAAGAACCGGAGTTAGGAAAAAGTTAGCTTGAATGTGCAGACACACTATATTCTTCATTTCCCACAATTAACAAGTGTGTGTGCGCGTGTGTGTGTGCGTGTGTAGGTGTGTGTGTGTGTGTGTGTGCGCGTGCGTGTGTTCCCTCCAAACACTTGTAAACTAAAGCTCAGTGTGCAGCAACAAGCTACCACTTACACAGTAAACCTATAAAAACATGCCACGGGCTGAGTCACTCTCTGCGTCTCTGTTTATACGCGTTAACATTACAAGGTTATTAGACTGAGGGCTGAGGCTGCTAGGCATTACGCTTTATTTTTTTTAAACATATAGTGCTTCAAAAGCGGGCATTAAGTGACGAAATACATGTTAGAATTAGTCTCTGAGCGGTGATCGAATACGTGTGAGTCTCTACGGTCTCAGAATTAATGTCCTGCCAGTGCGACGCAGCTGTAAAGTTCGGGGCGCTGCACTGGAGCTTCATGGCATACGTGAGGATTTAACCCGCACATATATATAAAGACGCATTTGCATAAACATGCCTGTGGACACACAATTACTATGCTAATACGGACCTGGATGTGCTTTGCATGCGGACAGATCGAGGTGGATTTGGGAGGACGGCCGTGTGCCCAGTGAGGTCACAGCTGTTTAAAAACACCACATGGACGTCCAGTGGGCCTGTAAACAGTCCGTCCCCAGAGACGCTGCAGCATTCCTCCGGATTAGGCCATTAGCATCGCCGGGCTTTAACCATGGTAATGCTGGGCTGGGGTTAGAGGGGAGGTCAGACGTGACAACGAGCGACGTGTTGATGGGTTTCTCACTAGTATTCGTGAGTCTGTTCTTGGTCACACAGGAGACTCAAACAGAAGAACAAACAGATCCAGATGGGTGGAGGTCACTACTGCTCAGCTACTTAGTTAGAAGAACCATGAAAACCTCTGAACTGGCTTTAGTCATGTACTGGAACACCAGAACCTGCCATAAGAAGTATAATGATCCGGTAACTATACGTGTTCATCCATCATGCTAGTTTCAATAGTTTGTTCTACTGAAGTCCGACTAAACCTGAGAACAGGAGGTGCTTCAAGCTAATGAACTATATGTTATTGAGTCAAATGCAGTTTCGTACTGGCTAATGTTTTTCCTCTGAAGGTGATGAACTGATTGTAAATGTTTGACAGAGTTTGGATTTTATGCGTGTTTTTTGTGCGTGGGTTTGGCTTCTACTGAGCGTGCAACATGTGGCCAGTACAACACGCATTTCTTCCACTGCCACTGGTTTCACATTGTTCTGCTGATCTGCGCAGTGATGTTCTAAGTAGGGCTGCAAATAACCATTAATTTAAAATAATAGTTGGTTGCTTTAGCAAATGGTGACAAATGTTGATTGGTGTTTCCCAAAGCTCAAGATGATTTCCCTAAATGTTATCCCTACTCAAGATATTCAGTTGTTCACGACTGTCATAGTCATAATTTAAAACAATGAATCGACCAATCGTGGCAGCTCCAGTGGAAAGACAACAAACACACATGCAGAGATCAGGAAGACGACTTGATGCAAACAACGCATGAATTAAAATAATTGTAAAAATAGGTAAACGCATGTTAGTTTGATATTCTGCTCACAGTGATCTCAGTGAAGTCGTGTCTGAATTGAAGAAAGGAGGATGATGCGTTTCCACGGCCTTATAAGGCTTTATATTACAGACTGCAAAGGTAATGGAAGCAAACAGGTTGTGTTGCAGCAGAGTGTCACAGTTGTATTGGCTTCCCTGTGACGGGTCAAAGGACAGAATGCGGTACTAATGTCAGGGTTAGGTGCCCGACTCCCACAGTAGCCACTCTGAAAACTGCTTCAGTGAACCCTTTAAAGATTTAAAGGGCAGCCGGAGTTGCGGCATGGAGTGCACCTACTCCTGTCACGGAGCAAAAACTGCCCCCGTTGACCTTTTTAAAAAAAGGGTGGCCTGACCTAGAATCAAAAACTAGGAGCGGAAAATGCCGAGCAAAACGGAAAACTGGGGTTCTCCCTTGTAAAGGCATGGAGCCGCGTTTATTGCTCATTGCGTTTTTCCACTAGGGAAAATTTCCACGGTCATCTCCCTGACAATACCGCTCCAGCACAAACCCGGAGCAACAAACTGTGAGTCAGCTGCGAGGCCAACTGTGTGTGTGTGTCTGTGCGAGACATGAAAAATGTGTGTGTGCATGTAAGGAGTCTTTCCGACATCTGCATTCCTCTGCGGAGTGGGCTGGGACGGGGAGTGGAGTGGAATAGCCCTTTGGGGAATAAACAGGAGACGGACAGATAGAGGAAGTCCTTCACTGTCAGTTGCTGTTGGAGAAAGTGTGTGTGAATGTGTGTGTGTGTGTGTGCAGTTATAGGTTAAAGACACAGGGTGGAGCGGAGGGTTTTTCCTACAGCTGACTATGTGGACTCGATTCAAAACAAATCTCTGCGGAAAGAGAAATCCAAAGTGTTGAAGACGAGGATCCGCTGCTGCTGTCGGCCTGAACTGATCCCACCTTGTCACGCATCGAGCAATGTGGTTCATCTCATCCTCCCGACACACTCGCTGCTAACTCTGTGTATTCTCACCGCGAGACTCTGCGCAAGTGGACAAAAATATCACCACTGTTTATGTTGCTATCTGGAAATACTTTCCAGATTGATTTCTTGTCAGCTCTTGAACTGAATCAGTCACAGCTTTAGTCTACGGAGCTTGTTCGAAGATATCTGGAGGTTAATTAAACAGTCAAAGCGCCTACTAAATCCTTTCTGTAAATTCCTTCGTGACATTTGGTCTTTTGCCACACCAGCAGCTCTTTTCCTTCTTGGTCACCAGCATTGTTCGTAAGCTGTGATTAGCTTTATATTTATTATCTGCCATCTTTAGCAAACAGTGAAACAAAAGAACAATACACAGTCGTATCAAATATACACACAACTGTGTGCCACACAGTGTTCACACTGTTGGTCTTTATGGGGTAATTACGGCTTGAGTGTTTACTAAAGTTCATTTGTAAACCAACATAAATCACGTTTATGTTTAATGTTTAACACGAAAGCACATCTACGATCCACCAATTGCGCAAAATGCTTCATCTTCCTAACAAAACATTACCGAAGCTTATTCTATTGTGTGTTTTGAAAGTTTACATCTAAGTTTACTTGCTACCAGGGCCGTAAGATTTCACATTTGAATAAACAGAGCATTACTTTCACTTCCACGTACAAATCATTGCTTCCAAATAAAATAAAATAAAATAAGGTTTTTCTTCATCTGAATTTAGTGCATCTCCTCGAGGCCAAGTATAAACAAAACCGCACCCAAACCACCTCACTTACTGAACATCTGCTTGTCTATAGGCTCTATGATTTCATGTCCTGGCTACGTTAGATGCTAGCTAGATGACTGTGCACAGAGAAGCCTCTAGTCTCCACTCAGTTACACACACTGAAAATTACAATGAGGTGTTTACCAAGCAGCTGTTAAAATGCAAAAAGCTGGAACAGGGTTAACCGTTCGAGGACAGAAAATAGTGAAAAGAAAACTGCCTTGAATGATGTTTCTCCACAAACCCCACTTCAACCTCCTAAAACAATATCATAGTAGTACATAGAAATAGGAATAGTGCAATAGTAAGAGTTTGATTCATTTGCTTTGAAACAACTGACTGATTAATCGACTTATTGTTGCAGCTCTAAAACAATCCACATGTTGTTCACAGAATGGAAGAATCTAATTATTTGTCTTGAGCATCTCCCAACAGTTGGTTCTCCCTGATTGTTATTAAAAACATAATTTTAGTGTCATGAATGCACCGTAAGCAGGCCGTGGTTTGCACTTTATCTTGGTGTAATATTCACATTTAATTACTTATTGATTCAAATCACTGAATAAAGAAGTACAACAGATTCAGAGAGGTGTGTCCTGGACGCAGCGATGATTATCTGTGACTTGTTGTTGCTTACCCCAGCACAATGAGCTCTCCGTACTTCACTGGCACTTTGGTGGAGGCGGTGGTGGAGATGTTTTCCTGCTCCGGGGAGTACATTGGGCTCGGCTGATTGAGGCTCGGTGGAGGAGGAGGAGGAGGAGGGGAGGAACGACGGGTGAGATCCAGCAGGGTGATGGGAGGCAGGAAAGGGAAAGGAGAGGAAGGGAGGGGGGAGGTGCTGATCGAGTGGACCACCGGGGGAAAGGAGGAGAAGGAAGGGGAAGGGTCAGCTGAGCCTCAGCTCCACCCTCTCATGCTTCATGGGCCCGTCTCTGGCAGCACCACTTGACCTGCCCTGCAAAGAGACAAAGAACGAAACAACACAAAGATTAGTGTTTACTCAAATCAGAACCGAAAAAAGTAGGATGCAAATAAAAATCTCTGCACGAGGCTGATTTAAGTTTAATTTCTATCCATGCAGACAGCACTTACAGTCTGATAACAATAATAATCAAGCTGCCTGAGGGGTAATTTCTACCTAAATTTACAACGTGACTCAGCACCAGCCTGTGTGCAAACAGTCCAACTGCATGTAAATGACATGTCTAACTGGGACATGCTATGATGACGGCCGTGTTCAGACGGACAACAGCGCTGCGTGAATGTTGAAGCCCCCGTTTTTGATTTGAATGAGCGCTTACATTAACTCAGCAGGGGTGCCAGTGCCGGGTCAACTCAACAAACCTGAACCAGACTCCGCTGCTTCCACAACTCGGCAGCAGAGTTTTTGCATTTGACAAGCCTTAAAACACAGATCTGGTCTCTTTACATCAGACCTTAATGGGTCTTTGCATCTCAAATCATCACATTTTCTGAGGAATTTCCTTCCTAGCCATTTCTGATTTGCCTCGAATTTCCTGTGAACCCCCTTTCAGCAGGTTTTCTTGCAGATTGAAAGCTATAAAGCTAATAAACATAAAGTTTTCCTTGATGTGTCTCATCATGTCAGTATTTACAACTCAGTTCCACCTGGATTAGACTACAGGCTAATAACTTAATTTTCAATGTTGTGTTAAAATATTGGAGGTTATAAAGTAGTCTACATGTTTTGTTTTGTATTATTATGACCTGACAGTTCTTCACCTTCGCATCAGGGATGTGACGTACATGTGCAGACTAGAGTGAGTGCTGTCATCGCGTCATCTTCTGAAATCAGAATGTAAACAGCTTTCTAAATACACAGGAAGGGGTACGAGAAAGTGTGTGAGAAAAGATGGCATGAGAAAAAGGAGAGGATGGACTTCCTGTTACAGAAGCCAACTCAGTTCACTGCGGGTTTAAGTTTAACTCACGACCTCTCTGGTAGACGTGCCCCGCTCTCTCCCACTCACTAGAACGCGCTGGATATAAATACGCTAAGCTATCCTTCAAAACAATAACATCATCTCTTCACTTCCAGGAAATCCTCCTCGTTTGAAGCAGAACATTTCTCCTATAATTCCCATAGAGCATATCTGCTAAGAGAAGGCAAAACCACACATGAATAAAGTATAGGAAGCAAAGTGTTTTGATGACGAGCGGGGATCAGGGGGTTTGACTGAGTGTATCATTAAAACCATCAATACCAGGGGTCTTCTAGATGTATGGCAACCACTTTAAAACATACCCTGAACATATTAAACTCATTTTATAGCTTGTATCTGAGCAGATGTCCTTTAGCATAAAGACTACACGACTAAAAATCCATACACGTTTCCATTAACCCTCTGCGCCACTCGCCTCTCTGTACAAACTACAGCTTGTTACGAGGGTTTACTTTCTACATTTTCAAACTAATTGGCATCCACTAGAGTACTTCCAATCACGAGCTGAGACCACTGTGCTGCTTTAAACTCTTACAAGCACGTCTAATCTGACTGCACTCGCCACTGGGCTCACCTGCATCTCATCTCGACAGACATGAGGGCGATATCGATCTTCTCGTCTAAGTTTCCGCCACAAAAAGAAAATACCAGTATTTCCGAAAACATTAAAAAAAAAATGTAATTACTGCCAAGATGATTTCCTGTAATTTAACCTGCATGAACCGGTTCACACGTAGCGACGCTTTGCGAAAACAAACACAGCACAGTCTGATGCTCCTACACCTACATCCTCTGGCAGTGTGTTGATCACGCCAGCAGCTCACATGCTCAGAGGAGTCCTCTTAGGAGGCGTCTTCTTGTAGGTGCACGCATAAAGACAAAGTGTTCCCACACAGAAACAGGAAGTGACAGGGTGTTTACACAACCACCGATTCGCTTTCAGGTTAACCGCTTGTGATGCGCTGCCGGTGATGGCGGAGCTTCCCGTGTGCACTTGGACTGGTGCCGCCACAGAGTCTGCGCTTGCAAACGATCTGATAAAGAAAACGCTGACAAAAGCACGAAACTTCATACTGTAGAGGTAAATATTATGGTGTATAGCGTGGGCTGCGGTTAACAGCTAACTGTCAGTATTCGTTGTCAGTTAGCTAGGTGGTGAAGAAAGGCTTTTCCAACTTCAGCTTTGCACTACTTATTTTTTTTTGGCCACAAGCTCAACTGACGCTTGGGACAGACTTGTGGGTCTCGCTGACAGTAATCTGAAAACATCACGGTCGGGTCTCTTTGAGGAGAACTTGTCGCAATGTTACACAAAAGAAAATGTCAGAAGGTGGCGCTATGGGCAACGTTGTGCCTGGCTGTCATGAAAAGAGTAGAAGAAACCAGAAACGAAACCACCGGCTGCTAAAAAACCTCAATGAAGAAGAAGAGGAAGAACGTTCTGCATCCACGAGAAACAAAAACAAAGACAAATCTTCAGGAACTGTGTTCAATCAGGAAAGTTGTAATTAGTCTTTGATGTCAGCTGGTATAACAATAAATGCTCCCTACATCAGAACCTATGATCAGGATTGTGAATCTATGAGCTCTAACTCATCTTCTTTTAACAATCTGAACTCCAACACTGGCTGGATTGGAAAAAAAATTACACGACAGATCAACCAGAAACTGTGGCAAATCAAATTTCCATCTATGAGCTACTCATCTGTGACATGACGTTCCAGTGGGAAATTTGACCAGGCGATCAATTTACTCTTCATGTGTCATTTAATATAGATATTATACATATATTTGAACTGAAGGTCTTTCAAAAAAAATAAAAACTTTGGACTCGTGTCTATATTCGGTCTGACTTCTTCCTCCATGCTGTCTGTGCTTCACTTGAGGATGAGTTCTTCAGCGATGTTCCCGTTATCGTCCAAAACCTTCAGTACAGGATCCGAGCCTCTAACGTACTTGATCTGAAGACCCTTGAACATCTTCGGCTTGGACTTGAGGGAACCTACCCAATTTTAGTCCGCACACCTCGAGGATGGCCACTCACTCACTATGTATATTCATTTTTTCGAAAAACCCCCTTAAGCAAGCGTAAAAACTTTTCTGCACAAATAGGGATTTTTTTGTCCTGAGTTTGCTGTTTGTATTAACTCTTTGTGGTGCTACTTTTCAAACTGGCATAAAAAGACATGATGGAGACATGGCTTATGAAAGCAAGAAAACAGTATATACATACAATGAACGAAGCATCTCAAATTAAAGCATGCTCTGAAAAATAAAACAACAACCACACATTTGGCTAACTGATAATCAACAACAGACTAAAATGGAATCCTGCAACAAAAGCACTCTCTGGAGAATCAATAGGTCCAATCTAAACAGCTTATCTGGGTTCAAACC
Source organism: Stegastes partitus (assembly GCF_000690725.1). NCBI lineage: Eukaryota > Metazoa > Chordata > Actinopteri > Pomacentridae > Stegastes > Stegastes partitus. The sequence goes on along the minus strand of NW_007579553.1, from coordinate 104,890 downwards.
ACACGTTTCAAAGCGTTTATCTGCTCGCTAACAATCCACCTGCTCATACTTACAGCTTCGCAGCCTCACACCTGAGGAGGCAACAAAGAGTCTGAACCCAACCTTGTTTCCAAAGTGTGACCTATTGTTAACGCAGTGACAACAATGGAGCTAAATTCAGCACCGCGCCGCCTCGGTACGGCTGTGAGCTGTGATCAGATTCAGCGAGAGTGCGGAGGTGAAACAGACAGAAACCACAGCAGGGTTCGACACTTTCAAGCCCTTCATTTACTGACATTTTAACAGAGTTCAACAGGTGGCGGGGAGAGCTGTGAATCTTTGCAGCTTCTTCCGACAGAAGAGTCGACTGTGGAGATGGATGTAAGCCGGAGCCCCACCCGCTTCCTGTTCAGGAGGGGTTAATCCCACCGACCGACCCTAACACGCAGCATTAACGGTGCATACTAAAACAAAACGCTCTGAGCCGTGTGCACGTAAAACCCTCCCTGTGCACACATGAGTCGGTGGTGTCGATGGAACTGCCGGCTGACTTGCCAGGGATTGATTTTTACCGATGGATCCAGACACTCGAGACCAAAGAAAAATAGGTCTGTGTGCTGTGGGTCCCGTTATCGAACACGTGTGCTGAATGCTGAATTACGCTGCTGTCTCAACTCTGCTGTTATCAACAAAAACCAGTGGCGGCTTCTTCACAGTCCGCGACTCGCAATCTTCAAGCACAATCACATCATTTTTGCCTGCATGGTTCACGATGCACCGAGTCACCCAACGTATAATGGTCGCGCTGGTCCATTGTTTGTTAAAAGCTTCCCTAACACAGCTTTTTATACTAATGATGATGAGGCAGAACAGGCTACAACTAGCAAATATTATCATTATTAATTTGGTTGATAAAATGTCTGAGAACACTGACAAATATCCATCCTATTTTCCATCCATCCACCCATTATCTATACACCGCTTAATCCTCACTAGGGTCATGGGGGGCTGGAGTCTATCTCAGCTGACTCAGGGTGAAGGCAGGTTCACCTGGACAGGTAACCAGTCTATCACAGGGCTACACTTAGAGACAGACAACCAAGCACACTCACATTCACACCTACGGACAATTTACAATCACCAATTAACCTCAGCATGTTTCTGGACTGTGGGAGGAAGCCGGAGAACCCGGAGAGAACCCACGCTGCACAGGGAGAACATGAAGACTCCACGCAGGAAGATCCCGGTGCCCCCACCGGGACGCGAACCGACAACCTTCTTGCTGTGAGGCAACAGTGCACCATCCTATTTTGTTCATCTTAAAATCCCCTAAAAGATATTCATTTTGTAAAAATGTGAAGTTCAAAAAAGAGAAAAAAAAGTCACATTGGAGAAGCAGGAACTTCAGGATAAAAAACCCCAACTTACATAACTAATCAACTATCAAAACTGTTTTCATTAGCTGGTCAATCGTTCCATCAAGACAGCTTTATTTTCTTTATTTAACTTATTACTTGGACGAGGTTATGAAACGGCCTATGTCATTTGATTATATTAGGACTTAAGTGGGGGGAAAAGGCATTTTGTACTATGTGTTATTTATAATCAAACTGGCTGAGAAGCAGAAAGTGAGGAAACTGTTTAAAAGCGATGTCTCCTGTACACATGTCTTATACGTACGGGCGTGTATATAATTTTTCAAGTGTGTGTCTGACTAAGCTCTCAGCCTCTGCAGCTCAGCGTGACACAGAGCTTGGTGTGGCTTCACGCCAACTGCTGCTTAGCTACCGACACACACAGTCCTACAACAATAGGGCCGGGGCTCGGCGAGGCTGACTTTGCTGGCCGGGGTCACGGATTGTAGCGGCGTGCTGCTGACAGCAAGAACAGCAACCTCACACTTACACAGGGGCCTTCGTAAAACTTTACTGCGAGCAGGCACGGACGACACCTGCCATTCCCACTGACCGCCAGCACTTGACAAACAACTGTACGGGCAGCAGCGACACGCACGCACACTCCTTCGTGTTAGCGCGGAAGCGGGGTAACAGCTGCACTTCTTCTTTTTAATGCATCGCCAACTTAGCCGCAGCGCAACATGTCAAACTGTCCTATTTAGCATATGCCAGAGAGCAACTCAGGGAAACCGAGCCCGCATCAATCCACCGTGCCACGCTGCGAACAGAGGTCTCCGCAGGATTTGAATCCGGCACAGCGCTTTCATGTTGAGTTAAAATGTGTGTGTCGCATGAAAGGGCCACTGTTATGGTAAGTTAAAGGGTGACACACTTTCAGGATCACAAGGCATGGCTCTGTGGAAACAAACAATTTAACCAGAGGCGGCGCGCGTTTCTCGCCTGGTAGGTCAGCACCAAAGAAATGGGTCAGAAGACACTCTAACAGGGTCATGGACACAGAGGAACCTTAGAGAGGGAACCATAGTGTTAACTAATCCAAATCTACTGCATGGCCAAAGAAAAAGGCAGACACACAAGAACCTCTGGCCTAAGGCTCTAAGGCTTAACCTACTGACTCACGTAACAGTCCTTAACAGACCTGATACCTACCCATCAGGAATGTTTGCAGGTTCTTGTTCCTGCAGTGACTTTAAACTGCCCCAATGTGAGGTAAATCTGCAGTTCATAAACTCAGATAGAACCAGGGAAGGAGCCTGCATTACCAAGTCTTAAATTGTGCACATATGGAAACATATACGAAATGAAAACAAGCCAAAAGCAACACATGTTATACGGCTTGCCGTAATGCATTTTTAAACAGGGGTATCACAAATAAAACTAAATGTAGTGACTACATCACATGAACAACGAGGTTTGTGAACTAGATCGTCACACATGGAACAGATGCACAACAGGACAGACAACAACAACAACAACACATGAGATGATGCAAGCACACGTTTGATGGGTAGAAAAGAAAGCTGGGACCTCCTGCGCGCTGTAGCATCTTCATTACTGGAAAGTGGTAATGATATCCTCCTGGTAAAGTGGGTCATCAGATCAATAAATAATCGCCGACGCCTGGCACACGCTCAGAGAGGATGACATGCTTCTGGCTTCCTGGGCACGCTAAGCTAGTTAATATGAAGCATACCTGCTGCCGTGTGAGAAGATAGTGGACTTGAATGTTCTTTAAACTCCTTACCTAAACTTGTATTTTTATTTCCCACTAATCCAAGTTAGATTTGATACAACTAAACCAAAGCGTCTATTATAAAACAGGGTTCCAATTTCGTTTGAATTTATTCTTGAGCTCGTATTTCTTTTGCTGAAATGCAAGGCAGAAAATCCCATGTCAGCATGAGTGTAGAAACCTGCGGGCTGTGTATTCTCCTTTCCTGTGTTTCGCTGTGACACTCATAGAGCTCCTGATATTGTGCCTGCTGGGCTAAAACTAGTTATCAATACAACGTAGGCAGAAAGTGGATGACAGTTGTTGTGTCAATGTGGGCGTGTGTGTGTGTAAAATTGAGAAACCTAAAGCAGAGAAAAGAAGCTCATCTCAGAACGTGGAGCTGCTGTGATCTTAGTCAAAGCCCTTCATGAAGAAGGTCATCAGATACCTAATCGTCCCGGTATTACTGGCTCTCACCACATCCTCAAACACCGAGGCTTTTAGGCCCTCTCGCACCTTTCATGTTCCCTATGAGCGGTGTGCGAGCTGCAGGCTTTGAGCTCCCCAGCTGCTTCATGCTGAGCAGCAGAATCACATGCGCTTCAAAAGCTCGCAGAGACAATTTTCCAAAAACAGAAAGTCTCTCTCCACCTTTCCCTCCTCTTCACTCGTTTCATCTTTGCATCCCTCGACACTTTGCTCCCTTTATTGCAAACGGCTGATGAGACAAGGGAGGCTTTAACTTCTTGCCATTACACAAAACCCAACATTATGTTGCGCCGCAGCAGCGTGAATGTCATTTTCCTACGTCTCATGCCCACAGCTCACTTTACAGCGAGATGTTCAGCTCTGAGCGACGGTGCCAAGTCTGCAATCAAAGAACACTGAGTAACGTCTGCTGTCAAAGAAATAATGGACAGAAGAGGGCTGCAGAATGTGCTACTGGTTCTCCATCGGTACGGCGCACTGCTACTGGTGAGGTAATAATGAATTTGCAAACCGGCAGCAGTAAATAAGAACATGATGTAGGGAGTGGTGAGAAGCATTATTCACGTGGAGGCCGAGGTTCACGTCTCCTTGAAAGCAAACATCTGCTTTGTTGACGTGCTTTGGGAAAGACTACAGTAAAAAACAACAAAACGGTGTGTCACGAATGTTAACTTTAGTGCCGAAATGATCGATTAAGCTATTAGTTATGGCTGCCTCTTAGCCTTGTGTCAACTTGTGTTGTATCAGTCAAATCACCGCACTGACTGTAATGGAAACAGAAAAGGCCGACAGAAACAGAGGACGGAGAGACGCAGAGAAACAGAAACCTGTTTCTGTCTGTTGCTCCGATACTGAATGTTACTGCTACGTTATTTCTGAGCCAGATGCCGTCTGTCCAGTTCGGCTAAAAGCCCGTTAGCAGCAGGAGAGACGCTCTATGATGCATTAAGATTTCATAACTGTGACAGGACATGCACTTCTAGATTCCTGACCACAGTGTGTGTGAAAGCCAGATTTTCTTTCACAACACAGATGATGAACAAAGTCACTTAGTGATGATTCTTACAGGTGAAACACAGTCAGAAAAATGAGCAATACAATCATAAGTAATCTGTGTATCAAAAACACTCTGTATATTTATAACACCAGTCAACTTACCAGGACAGAGGATACACAACAGTACAGTGAGCTACAGTGCAGAGAGAAAGTGTGTGGTAGCCTACTTTCCATTAGAATATTCAAAAGGGCTTTAATGGTAAAACTAGCGGTTTATGGTAAAGTCATACAAGCTGCCACCCACCTCGACTTCCTCTTGCTTTGGGGTCAGGTTTCTGTTTCTCGGTGCAAACCCCGGCTTAAAGCACGAAGGCTATACGGCTGCACAGTGACGAGGCAGAGCAAAGGATGCCCTGATACAACCAAACACCACGGCACACACTTCAGAGTCAGAGTGGACACACAAACTCAGCAGGAGACACAAATTTAGCCGTAGGCACGAATACCAATTAAATTCCAATCAAATAACTGTATTTACCTGTTGTTTCAAACATGGCTGCCCACAGTTTACAAACACATAAACACTATATTTTCTCATCGTAATGTTAGCCTGAACAAGCTAATTACTACTCATGACGTTATAAGATGCGAACGGTTTGCCCACATTTTATTAATATAAAGCTAAAGACTGAAGTTTTGAGCGGCTGAGATAAGTCAAAAATGCGCTGTGGCACTTCTGCTTCGTACCGGCTTTTCGTCATCTCCGATTTTTTTTATCCGCGATCATCCGACTCAAATAAGAACCATCTCCACATGGCCGCCGTTCTACATGTCGGTATTGCTGTGAATGCCGGTGTCAAATGAAAAGTGCTGTCCAGTTTTTAGAATTTTGGCTATAATTCGGTACCAAAGTCCCACAAAATCACCCCGTCATTAGTTTGGCTAAGTCAAAAGTCACTATTCATTATTCTACAACATCTTACAAGACCAAGTCCCCCATGGATTTATTTCTTTTTTTTATATATATTTTTTTGGCTTTTGCCTTTATTTAGAGCAGTAGAGGGAGACAGGAAAGGGGAGAGAAGAATGGGGACAGACCTGCAGCAAAGGGTCGTGAGCGGGATTCGAACTCACGACCGCTGCATCGGGGAACTACAGCCCCTGTTCATGGGCCGCCCACTCTACCAGGTGAGCTATAGGGGGGCCCTGGATTTATTTCTTATGTTGTTTTATTATCAGCTCCAGTCTGCTTGTTTGTTTATTGTTGTTTACCTTCAATATTCTTTGCATTGGCTGTTTACAGATGTCGGTGCATTATATTGTAATTAATCTGCGCCCCCGTTGAATCCAGATGAAGCAAAGCGAGGTTCAGAGTAAACAAGAGATGTTGGAAGTGAGCGTGCTCAGCTGATCTACCTCACGCTGTTAAGAATCCCGCTGACCTCGCCTCGTCCAACAAAAGCTTTCTTTGTCAAATTCCCACTCGAGGAGGAACCTCAACCCACTTAACCCGTGTCCTGTTTGGAAAGCAGAGTGAGCGTCGCAGCTCGGTGGAAGAGAAAAGGCAAATCCACGTGCCGGAGCTTGAAGGCCTTGAGGAGGAACGAGCCTTCAAGGAAAAGAGGTGATTGCTTCTGCAGTCAAGCAGCCTGCAGTGAAAAGGTCACCTGGGAGGCATAACGGCGAACCTGAAGTGTAATTTCTGTGGAGGTCCAGAGCGTAGCAGCACATTTCTGTCACAATATTCACTTCGCTGAGGTGCAAATGTTTGTGTTGGATTTTAACAATATGCAACGGCCGTCATGCGATGTGTTGTGATGTGCTGCCAGCCGAGCCTCCGCAGAAACATTCCCAACTCAGTAAATTAAATTAACGAGTCGGGAAAAGTACACACATTTATTCCATTTCACAGACTAAAAATGTTTTCTCTTTGATCTAAACATATGACATAATATACAAATATTGAAGTGTTTTAATGGGAAAATGAGAAACACAGCGGCAGCAGTCGTCTGCGTTACCGTGTGAAATTGACTTTTGTCAGAATTTCACAGCCGTAAACTCCAACTTACAAGACCTTTAATCAGCGAGGGGTGAGGGTACAGCCTCCTACGAGCTACAGGTTATTTTAACATCATAAAAAGCTTCCCTGAAGCACTACAAAGCAACCTCAGTTAGAGGCTCCACCATGAACTTAGAGGGTGGAGTTGAACATCTACAATTAGCTTGAATTTCCTCCAATCATACTGAGAAACAGAAGAGAAAAAAATTGCATTCAGCTTGATAACAGCTGAGGTTTTTCTAAGAGAGGACCTCCGTGTGAGCCAGCACCACGTCAATACCTCAAATCAGAAACCTCAACTTCCTGAGACAAACACCAGCTGCTCGGTGGGAGAGTCAACCAGCCAGCAAGTCTTCAGCGAGTCAGCCAGCTCGCGGATAGAACCGATCAGAACCCAGCTCATCAGCCACATGTCCGTGTGTGAAGTGGAACTGATGCCTCTTCACCTACGAGAAGAGCCGGCATAATGTTTGTGTAAGCGAGGACTCTAAATAAATTGTTAGCTCTGTCTTTTCAGATCCACAGACTGAACCGTGCCAACCGAGGGAGCGGCTGCTGAGACAGCCTTTTACATAACTGATCGGTCACGGTATTAATCTCCAGAGCACCGAGCCAGCGTGTATTAAGCAAGACACCGAAACCCGCCAGAGATTACAACCAAATGTGAAACAACATGTAAGGTTTGGGGGCAGATGGCAGAGTTAAAAAAAAAAAAAAAGGAGGCCGTATGGATCTGGATATCAGTCATCTGTTTATGGGCTCGAACGAAGGGAAGCGCATGGGATGAAAGGCTTCCTACAGTTTCTTGGAATGTCTTTCATTGTTTTTCCAAGCGGTGACTAAAATGGAGCATTATGCAGCACATCATGGTTTTACGACCGTAGGAAAAGGGAGGACTGCCGGGTCTGACCGTAAACCTCATCCCAGCAAAGTGGGGCTGCAGTTAAAAACAGTTTCATCCTGACGACACTCAACAACAAGTCAAAGCGTGTGTCAGCCCTACAAATTATGGTCAAGAATTTGGGAGATTTCCGCTCCGGTGTAGGAGGCTGTGTGTGCGCATCAGTAGGGGTTTTTTAATCCACTGAGAGTGTTTGTAATTGATGTGAAATGCATTTTGTGTGTGTGTGTGTGTGTGTGCGAGCTGGTTTCCAGACGCTCTGGGTCTGCAGTGTGTAGAGTTGCACGGCTTGGTCAGTGGAGAGGGATTGGTTTGCACACTGTCAAGATTAGACGCTCGATGACTCGGAAACTGATCTGCGAGGAGGAGGAGGGGGAGCCGGCAAACCTGACGCCAGATTCTCTTTTCTTTTGTTTTTTTGGCGTCCATTTTGCCTCCTTCTTGGTCAAACTTGAGCGATCGATGAACGTGAACAGTTGGCATCGACATTACAGAGCATGAACAGGAAGGAAGAAGGAGGAGGAGGAGAGCTCCATCCCAGTCACCGGGGACACGGGAGGAAAATGTTCCTTCTCTTCCTGAGTTTTTCTAAAATGTACTGAAGCGTTTTTCTAGAACCGAGGAGTTCCACTTAAGTCTTGTCCACATCGTACGTGGGCACGTCACTTTTTGGGAAATTCCTTCCAGGGTGAAGACTTTGCTTTACCTCCTTTGTTTGTTATGTGCAATGGTGGACATGGGAAAAATAAAATAAATGAAAATATGTCCTCCTAGTCTGACAGAACCTGCTTTTTTTTCAGGCTTCTGATTGGTTAACATTGCTTTAGGGTTATGATTATACCACCCCTGTTGCTCTAGACAGCACTTCATTTGTTTATTTTTGCACTTCTTTGTGGACTCGGATCTTTTTGAGAACACATCTGCACATGTGGACTAGTCCATAGTCTACACCCGTGTTGCTTTTGTCAGCCAAAAAACAAAGAAATGACAAATAAACAAGCACAATGACACAGATAGGTTTCATTGTTCATACAGTTCTTGCCATTTGGAGTGACCAGCAAGCAGTATATTACATTAAGGAAAGTACTGGAAGTTGACCAGGCTTTGGTTGCTGATGCAGTTAATACAAAAAAACTCAATTGGCCTCAATTAGGGGCGACCAGATGGGCTCCAGTGTCTTTCTATATATCTGTAATATCTTTTAGACACAAACAGCCACCCTGATGTTAAGATAAGTTTTTAGTAAAAGATGTACTTTAACTAGAAACGCCACAGTCCTGCTCAAACTGGCTAAAATAACTGTAAAAGCAAAACAGAAGATCAAACAATCACAAAGCAGTGATTAACGATGATCCTCCCTTCTCAAGATAATCAGGAAGTACATTTTTTCTGTCGTGCACCACAGCAGCCAAAGCACTGCTGCCAAACTAGACAAAAATCTCAAATCTGTCAGCGTTTGGCGAACGCCTCGTGCTAATTTTCCATCCTGCTCACACTCTCTTCTGGTGGCGTGAACAGGATTTCAGAAATAGGGCTCCCACACCTCCTCCATTTTAAAAATTCCGGGTTTTGTATTTGTTCGCTGCGATGTAAACATATTTATGGATGTGTTCTCAACTAGCTCATAATCTCTCCGTTTCCCTGTCACTGGCGACTGTCCATCCTGCCTCCAATGGGAAGAGATCAGACTCATTTCCATTCACACACCAGGTCTCCAATTTTCTGTCTCAAAATAAACCCACAATCAGCACTGGCACACAAAAATAATTTCCATCCAGAGGAACTATAAACCAACAGAGGACCTTGTGACAGGGAAATTCGCTGGCTGATGCAACGTTACAGAAAATTAATGTAGCTTGAATTACACCTCCTGAAGCTGAGCTGGGTGTACGCAGACAGATAAGACAGCTTTATCAATACGCACCAGGGATGCACCGCTGAGTGCTAGTTTCAATAACAGAAATAAAATAATAGTGTTTACTATGTGTGAGTGCATGAAGCATGATTTACATTTAAGCACCATCATTTTAGATACTTTACCGATTGAACACACAGAAACGGGCAAACATTTACATCTAACCGTAGGCATGCCCGAAGCTCTGCCTGCTCCAATGTGATTTACACAAAGCCAATGTGTCGATGCACACGGGAAGTCCCAATTCCCTGCCCACTCACAGGCAGACACACACTTCTCATGTTCAATGGTCCCTGGAGGTCCTCCACTGTGTTTCAGATGTGTGTGGTCCAGTATTTACACCGTGATGGATGGAAGCCCACTGCTGGCCAGAATCACATGAGCCCCGTGACACATCGCTCGAGAGGAAGGAAGGAATAACAGCGGGCACACTCAGCAGATAAGACGGCCACGTCCAGGTCAGAGAAGACAAGGTTCTGCTCATTTAAGTCTTAGTAACGAAGCTTAAACACACCTCACAAGACACACCCGAGAGCACACATGGAGCTCCTTTGTCAGACAACAACCTTATGGTGGTTTAGCGTCTAGCGAGACTGCAGCAGTACGGCAAAATGTTCTGTATGAAATATACCTTTTTATCTCAATACATCATTTAAGAAATATGTCTGTAGAGCTACCAACAGGGAACATATAACAAGCCTGGGCTACGCCTACTCATCCTGCCGACCTCCAGCAAGCTACCAAACTGCTAAAACCGTTGACTTTATAAAACACGTAGTCTCGCTTTTGCCAGCCCATTTTTGTAGAACACAATGTCCTGGCTGCAACTCGCTGCTCCGCTATAGGAGGAACGACGCTCTGGCTCGATTGAATTTCTTTAAACAAATCAAAGTCGTCATGGGCAGAGCTCAGCGAAGGATGCAGCTCCCGTGTTCCTCTTAAAAACAGTGACGGTGGAATTGCTTTGCATGCAGGGAGAGGGGCACTGTGATTAAAATGGATAATCCACAGAAAAAAGAAAAAAAAAAAATACTAGAAGGGATGCCCAGGCCTCTGCAAAACTTGACATTTCCAGTGTGGTATGTTGCTGCTTGGAGGTTGTTGCTGTTGTTTCACATAGCAAAGAAAACAATAACATACAAAAGGGAAGCACAAATAGTCAAGTTAAAGTCATGCACTCCAGAGAAAACAATCTAAATTGGCATCAAAATAGACAAACTACTCATGAAAAGAACACCATAGCTATTAAAGGTTGGGCTAATTTGAATGGTTTATATACTGCTGGGTGGAGTCCTGTGTTATCTTAACCTATAAACGTGTATCTGAAGTGCTTTGTTGAATATGTTTTACATTATTATTGCATTATAATCAGAACACACAAAGAAACTTAAACAGAAATGTAATTGTAGTGAAGTACAAGTGTAGAATAACTGAAAACACTACAGTTAATCAGATTTATTTTCTTGATTTTAATCTTTTGGTTTACTGAATGCCAGCAAATAGCAAAAAAAATGGCAGCTACAGCTTCCTTTCTTAATGGTAGAAAAACAGTTGAAGCCTGTAGGTCTAGTCATCATATTTACTCCCTGCAGCAGCTTATGGCCACCTAAGCACAAGGATTATTTGATTACCACCAAATCTGTCTTCGGCGGGTCTTGGTTTTGTTGTCGGGCAGAACAGTAATTCCTTCTTGAGTCGACCAAACGCCATAAACGTAGATGTGAACAAACGCAAGACTTTAGTGTAATGTGTGATGAACATCCTGCTTACTCAGGATGGCGCGCACATGCTCGCTAAGACGGCAAATAAAAAATTAATTAGCTTCAGCCCATCTGTCATTTTTTATGTGAGGTCGATTAAATTTCCTCCCTTTTTAAGGAAACATATTACAAGACATCCACACTGTGCGGTGTCTGGCCTCTCTGCAGTAACCATTAGCGTACACCAGAGACCTTATAAACTTGTACACAAAGCAGACCACTTCCCCATGTGCTGCTTTCAACACAGGGTCTACATGGCTACTGAAGTCGCCAATATTAAGCCACACTGAGCTACTTTTAAGAGGATCTTCCATAGCTGCGACTATGACGGAAAAAAGGAGTAGTCGGTAACAAGGCCGATTAGAATAATCCACTTGGGCCCGATGCCAAGCACTTGACCAGAGGAAGCGTTGCCACAACAATGCTCACACTCATCAGCTATGAACAGCCAGGCATGAAATATGTGGAGCGGGTCAGGAAAAGGACTTGAACATTAGACACAAGGTGAGGAATGTAAACCCGAGCTGTGCTGTTGAAAGCAGATGTGAACGTAGTGAAGATGGCATCGGGAGCCACTGGGCCTCACACTCAAACCGAGCCCACCAGGACACATGCTGATATGTTCCATAAACGCTGCTGAAAAGCCGACATGCATCGCACGCCCGCGACCGGCTTCGACCGTGAACACGACACGTCAACCGAGGCACCGATCCCCCGTCGGGCAAACACGCATTTATAACTTCAAAAGTATGCTAAGTGCACCCAGGACGAGATCTTTCCTGGTGCACGGCGGCACCGTTCGCACCTCCGCCCAGCGGTCCTAAAAAGGCAGACTGGAGTCGGACCCTTCGGCGCCAAATTCCTGCTGAGAATTAAATTAACTCATCAAAACAAACTACCGGTTGCTCTGGAGGCTCCGAGGGACTGGCACCACCCCAGAATCCGGGATGTGGGACCAAAACAGGGTCCGCGGTTCGAGGCCGAGGCCCCGGGCGGCCGAGCGGACAGGAAAACAGTCAATCCTCTGTGAAACGAGGTGAATCTGACTCATGACTGATGTGTCATGTCATCCCAGTGTTTCCGTCTTTCCGTTATACAGCCTAATATAAGCAGCTTAGGAAGAGTAATTAAAAACAGTGGCGGTTCCTGTTTTATTTTCTTCTTTTTTTCTATGAATAATGTTTGGAATATCCTTGTGAATCCGACTTCCCAAAATCTTGCTTGGTCTGCGTCAAATTAAAAAGAATTAAATAAGCCTTGATTCTTGAAAAGTGGCTTAAACAGGAAACCCCGTTTTATCTGGTGGGTGGAAGAAATGAACTCCACATAATCTGTAGACCAACACAAAACCGTTTGTCGGACATTTCCAGCAAACGGTTTGACGTTACATAATGTTGCTATGACCAGTGTTATATTTCAAGTGTGTTAAGCTTAATTCCTTTGATTATTATTCCCGTATTGTCCCCATAATTCAGCAAGTTTGTCACTGACATCTCTAAAAGCATGAACGAGTAGGGCATCGATACAGCACAGAGAGACAATACTTTGTTAATTGCTTAATCATTTAATCTATAAAGCTCTAAAAACTATTCAAATGTTGTTTGTTTTCCCACCAACAGTCCTAAACTCTGAGATCTTCTATTTATTACCATGCAAGCCTGAGAAAACATTCACACTTGAGATACCAAACACAACAAATTCCTTACATTTTTGCTTTTAAAAAAAAACTCAATGTCCTTTATTTGTTTAAGCTCTTTCAAAACTATGTGACAGCACCATTGGTTAGATGTAGTTTTACTCCAGGAAGTACAGACTGACTGGAGTCGGACGATGCCCTGGACGCTGTAGCATGGTGCGCTGCCAAAAAGAAGAGCGACTAACAGTGTTTTTTGGTTTCGGCTGGAGCTGGAGTGTGTTAAAAAGTTGCCGTGACAGTTTGTTCCTGTGGTTCTCTGTCCACTTTGTAACCAAGGGCTGCTGTTTTCAGTTTCCAGGGCTGCTCCGCTGTCTGCTTTGACAGAGCGGCCTACTGGTTTTCCTGCGAGCGGCACCGGGAGGAGGCTAACCGATGACAGAAGGCTGGAGGGGGGGGAGAGAAATTGGAGGGCTGCTGTTCGAATTACAGCCTCATCAATGATTCAGTAGGAAGAGCGCAGACCGGTGTATACACACAGACAACAAACAGCGCTGTTGGTGGACGTGCAACGAGACACAAACCCAAGCAAGCTCCTGGACGCGCAAAAAATAAAAAATAAAAATGGCACAATCACAGATGCAGACATACAGTGTAAGCCCCCGAGTGCCTGCGCTTGCTGTGCAATCAGACACTGGTGCATGCAGCAAACAGTGAAATGTGTGCAGTCATGCATGCAAGGACTTGTTGTACTTGAACTGGATATGTACACACGTGGATGTATGGTCATATGTACACGCAATTAAACACAGAGTCGAGTTTCCATCGCCTACGCTCACTTGCATTCAATTCCTGGAGCTCCGGCCTGACACTGACCTTAAACCAACTCTTTACCCGGACGCTGAAGTCTTTTTGTTTGTTCCTTTTCTTATATGTGTTGAAGGTATGTTTTGACTGTTGCATCTATGTTTTGTCCTCTTTCTGTTCTTCATGCGGTGATGTAGCTCAGGTCCTTCCTGTTTGGTGACACCATTAAGTTGCCTTCTGCTCTATACTTCTGTGACTCTGCTACGTCATTTTTCTGTTCAATCAACACCTGTGGCTGAAGAGGAATGCCTCCTCGGTTTTTTTCTTGTTTTTGTTTTTTTGGGAGGGGGGAATTCAGGGTCAAAGGACAGAGGAGGTTGTATGCTGAACAGAATTTAAAACCCTCTTTGTGATTTACGACACTGGGGTAAATATTTAAAACTGACTTGTTTTTGGTTTCTGCGTGACTCCCACAATGTGCACCCAGATTAATGTCCCCACAGCATCAGGAATACACAAACCAGGGACTTGCACATGTAAGTGTCACCTCTTGATTGTACAAACGGGCAACACGACCTACCTAGAAGCAGAAAACATTGTAGAAATGTGTGTGTGTGTGTGAGCGCAAAATGATTCACTTACATTCAAGGGTAAACGAATACAGCCTTTTGTAAAAGCTATGATGGACTTTAATGCGTATTTAGGAACATGTGATGATGTAAATAACTTGAAAAAAGGTCAATGAAACCTCTTTATCGAGGGTGTTATTGAGGTCAGCGTGTGTCAACATATCTCTATAACAGCAGAAGTAATACTGAGGCTGCCATGGTTTGCTTCTTCATCGCTGACTTTTTGCTCTGCTTTCTGTCACTTCAGCCATTTGATAGTTTACATCTGTTTGACAAATAACTGATATTGCAGTGTGTTAAAAAAAAGGATCCTCTGCTCTTTTCACCGCTTCATCTACACTGTATGTGAAACACTGAAAAGCTTTTACATTCCAGAGATAAACACAGTTTGTGACTGATTCCTGCTCTGTGATTAATGAGCATCATTATTCATTATCACTTTCGGGTGGTCATTTTCTGCTTTGGTTACACATTCATCATTTGTTTGATGGGAAAAATTCAGTGTTTGCAAATGTGAGAAAGTCGAATTCGCTGTCAGTGCTCGCTTATTGTTTTTGAGGAAGGAATTCCAAGGACAGATGTGAGCTGCAGCAATTTCGTATTGATTAACTGGGTTTTATAGTTCTGAATGGTCTATCAACAACTGTCATTAGGCCCACAGCAGTTAGGCCGACTGTAAACACTGCAGTGGGCTGCTTTCCTACCAACGATAATAAATGATTTGGAGCACATTTAGAGACTGAAATATCTGAGGAATATTACTTCACGTCGAGGCCAGCTACAGTTGTAAACAAGTGAGATAGAGATATAGGAGGCCAACAATTCAGTTTCCACATCAGCTAAACTAAAAGTCAGTAACTACAGAAAAAAACCAATGGGGGGAAAACAGTTGCATGCTGAAGGCTGATTCACGTTTCCGTTCACCATCCGTTCCTGTTTGGGTCCTTGCAGTGTTGCTGAACGGTTGTGTTTCCCTGAGGAGGTAACAGGGAGTGGTTAGTGTAGGTCTAATTGTGCTGCACCTGGTCATAGTTTGTAATCATTAGCCTATTGTCCAGCCAAATGAAACGAGCTAATGCTTAGCGCTGCTAGCGCTCAGGCTACGGCGGAGTTAGTTTGGGGTTTTGGCATCGCTTCCACCTCAGACTTCTGGCTCCTTCTCCTTCACATTGTAAAATAAAACAGACTTAACATTTCTGGAAGTGACTGGGACTTTAAGTTTATCTTTGCTCTAAACAACAGTTTTACATATTATGTATCTAATGACGTTTAAGAATTGCCAATTCTTCTTGTGTTTCATATCTCAGCATCTTTCAGCATTTGTTATGTTGAGTACAAGGGCCATAAGACTGATTATTTAATGGATTTCCAGCAATTACTGCCCAGTCTTTCTCTGCATTAATGGAAACAGCAGTCCTCCCTGAGGAAACCATAGCGTCAACAAGTTACACACTCGGCCATTTGTCTGTGTGTATGTGTGTGATGATGTACACATCAAGCTCATTTGAGACAGGAAGGCTGGAAAGTGAGGCAGGAAATGGTGATCAAGCCTGATCAGAGGAAGGCTGATAATGACAGGCCCTTGTGTACATCTGAAAACGTGCATGTGTGTTTGTAAGGCGCTAAATTATATCGGCGGCTTCACCTGCAGATGTTTGTGTGAACACAGGAAGGAGGCCACAGCGACGGTATCTCCACAATCAGGTGTTGTGCATAACCTCAACAGCACTTTCAGTTTCTGCTCATAAGGGTGGTGAATTCTGGTGATACAAATGTAAAGTGTGGCCCTCCAATCACCAGGCTGTGATGTGAGCCTGGGTGGAGGTGTAGCACACACCATCAGAGACACACCCACAACAGAAAGAGGAAAAATTAAGACAGTGGTTGGTCTATCTGAGGGGCCATTATTCACAGCAGGAAAAGGACAGACCCATCCACATCTGGGACATTTCTCTAGCACAAGGTTCCTCCAAAGTGGTTTAAGCCAGAACCAAAGTTAAACCAGTTTAGCTTACTGGGTTTTCAGTTACTTAAGCATACTTTGTTAGAAAAATGTACAGATGACTGCCAGTGAGGTTAACATAGATTCAATGTCAATGCCGTTAACCCCCCAAAGGTTGATAGTGAGTCAGGAAAAACCTTGTACCCACCACTGTGGTACATTAGGAATAACTGTCAGGCAGTCCTGCTCTTCCGTAATAAATCCATTAGGATGTCCACCATGGTACATTATCACTTTAATGCATGTAGAAAAATAAAACTCCTCTTTTTCCATCTAACCCATTTGGTGTTACATGTCTTCCCGTTAATCCGTCCCAGCGGAGCTTCAGTGGTTAAAAGCTGCATTTTTGTTTTTGGTATTTATTATTAAAACGTTTTTCATCAGCGTGTGTCAGCACATCTTTGACATTAACAACCATTTCTTTCCTAGAGCTCCACCAACTTTTACAAATAAGGATTCTATTCATGAAATCAACTGACGTACCGTAAGCGCTAATAAAGCTGCCAAAAACAGGGACTGGACTGGTGAAACAGCCTCGCTATGTTTCGCTGCCCGCTCTCCGTCACTCGTCTGACTCAGGTAGTTGCAGCCGGAGAGAACGTCTTTGTGAGGAAATGAAGGAAAGACACAAAGACAAACTTCATCCTCGTGGAACAAAATGAGTGACCAAGCTGACCCCTGTGCAAAAATACACAACTAAAATAGCTCCTCGAGTAAAATCTCCTCTCCGTGGACGAGTGAGAGTAAGACAGGTGAAGAAAGCAGGCGTTCATAGGCGGAGAAAGGACGACACATCGTTGTGAAATCTCTGCTCAGCTCTTGTGCAGGTGTACTTTCTCAGCTCACACGTCTTGTATTGTCTTTTTTCACTATACAATCGTTATGTGCGTTACTGCTATTGCATTCAAGAGACCATATTCATCCATAATTCATACGGTTTACAATAAACTGATTTCTCCACAGCCTGAATTTACATAATTTATATGATAATGTAGATGTGTGGTGACCTACAGGAAGAATTTTATTAGCGCCAGAAAATAATAGGAAGGAAAATGGAGGCTTTTTGGCCTCAACGATGCATTTATGCAGCAACTTCTGCTCTCACTTGCACTTAGTTCTAACTTTTGTTTCCCTGCCACACCAACCGAAGTCAGATTTCTGTCTCTTTACCATCTATTCAGACGGCAAGAACTATGAACTATGCCCACAAAATTATACGATATGGGTTCTTTCTGTTGCCAAATAAATGAGCTGAGCCAAGCCAAATAGCATTTTGAGCAAAGAGATAACAACGAAGACACAGCCAAAGTTTTCAAGGTGGAGTTTTTCACTTTCTAATTTATGTTTCACGTGTGTCAAGATGTTTACTGTAATGAGACTGCATGAAGGTGTGTTCAAACCGGATCAGAGCTGGATTTCAGGGGGCGTGATGGCATATAAAGCCAACTCAAAGACATTTGGGTAGTAAAACCTGCGAAAAGACATCTTTAAGTTTGCTGAAGATGCTGTAACTTAAGCAACAAACCCTGTCTTATCCTACAGCTTTAAACGATAATACCGGTTTATTTCAACCTGGTCTTTTAGTCATGAATGTGGCTTTTGTGGCTCAGTGAGTCCGACTCACTTTGCAACTCTGTTTTAGAGATTTGGGAAAACAAGGACTCGCTCAAAACAAAAAAACACAACAATATGTCAAGGCAAGCAGCAGCAGCCTCATACAGCTGTTCAAACATAAGCGATTTTTACATGAATCACTTCACACATGCTTGTCTTTGACCAAAAATGAAGCAGCTGCCTGGGATAAGGAGGGGAAAGGAATATTTGTTTAGCACTAATAAGACTGTAATATTCGGTTTTCAGGGTGTACCAATTGAAAACGAGTCACACATGTTCCCCTACGGGCTTACACCAGGGCAGCTTACCACCTAAGTGGCTTGGAGCACGAATGCTTGTTCTGCGCGAGAAACTGACAATGATTCTGACAGAAGGGAGAGCAGAAGAGGATTGTCCTGAGCACGGGCTGCCCGAAGCAGCGCTGTGGAAAAATCGCTGGTGGTTTAATGCTCCCCCTCCTCTTTTATTCCCTACCTTGCAGAAACAAGGCCATAAAATCGTGCCCACTGTCTGACCCACTTTCCGTGACAGACGTAATCTCCCAGCACAAACTTCAGCCTGTTTACCAGCCCGGCAGAGAGTAAGCCGGACCGGGTGGAGTGTGCCAAGCTTCTCACACACAGCGGGGGGAAAGCTGCCGCTCAGCTGTGCCGACGATTACGCCCGCCGAGCTCGCCGGCCCTCCCCGATAAAGCTCCACGCCACAGGCACGTGCACGCAGAAAGATAACTGCAAACGCCAAACAAAAGCCTCCTGTCACGGTGAGCACGCCGTATCATTAAGGTTTAAAGGCGTGCTAACACACAGCTGCTGGGCATGTTGTTGACTTGTTGGTTTGAATCTCAAATATACTCACTCAACATCAAGGTGTTAGTCACCCAATGCTGGCAGCTTTCATCTGAGTAAATATGCAATAAAAGTAGGTTTCTCTCTACAAAGTTTACCCTCAGCTCAGTCCACAGAGGAAATTACAACATTCATTCACTCCAGATCTAAATGCATTTGTTCCATTTGCTTCAGCAATCTCTTTCTCAGCTTAGAGGCGCACACAGTGTAACGTGATGCTATGCTTTTAAAAAATGTATTCTACAATTTCCACCACAGCGGTGATTGTAACACACCTGCCATTTTGAGAAATAACAGGGGCTGGACGCATTACTTAGACTAGACGAAGCGCTCGACTCACCCACACACAACACAAGACAAATCAAATTTGCAGTGGCTTGTTAGAACCACTTAAAATCTATTTTAGCACTTCTTTTGCAACCTAATTCAGACAGGAAAATGTTGTTTCTTTAACCTAATCCTCTAATTTCCTAAATGTTTCCTCACACATGGGCCTCAGAAGTTCTAAAGACTCTCAGAAGTTGGTGCATTTTATGAAAAGTGTTTTGTATTGAAGAAGCAATCTTACACTGTAGCTGCTGCTGCATTCTTTTTTTCCAAAAGTGGATGTAGCTGCAATAACAAAGCTGTTGAATCTCAACTGTTCAAACATTTAAATACTGAAAGTCACATTTATTAGAGTGACAGCGAGGACATCTGTAATTCTCCTTTTAAAAGAGTTTCATGGTCATATTGGAGCACAAATCCTGCCGACTTATACAGGACTATTCCAATCTGTAACTGAAATGAGAGCATCATTGATAAAAACGGAGCTATGAGGGATTTTTTTCTTCGTCCAGTCCAGACCAGGCCGAGACTGGGAGGCCTCTCGGTGTCCCTACAGACCAGGTTACTAAGGATACGAGCAGCACTGAGCCTCCATTAAGACATCAGAGCTCCCTCTGCACTCCCGTCTGACACCATCGGCTCGGGTTTCCTCGCTGAAACTGAGACTCCAGACCGTGTTGGAGAACATACACACACGCATTCAGGGCTGTAGGCAACACACCCTATGCAAATGCACAAACGTCTGCATGCAACACTCGCACTGGCCCCCTGTTACACAACCAACACCGGGTCCCGAGTGTTTGACATTAAAAAGTTTGCCCCATTAATAGTGCTGTGAGAACTTTAAAAAGTCTGCACAAAAACATAACAAATTATTCCTCATCCTGCCTGAAAGCAGGGCAGTAATCTCTTGGCAGGTGCTGCTGCAGCTCTGTTTAGTCAATGCTAAGGATCTGATATGGACCCAAACTATTCAATGAAGGCCGCTTCAAAAGTTATGCTTGCAGAAAATGGATTCCAACAGAGCGCTTTATACGCACGGCTTCGACTGGATGTTTTTACTGCGTTATGGATCTGTAGCTCCAAGTTGTTTTTTGTGGACTCTGTGCTACCTTCTTGTTGTGCTATTTTCCAACCAAATCATACAAATACATGTAGAATTGTGCTGAAAGATATATATAACTTGGTCAGATGATGACAGGGCTGCAACCAACAACTGCATTCTTTGTCAACTAATCTGTTGGTTACTTTCTCAATTAATCAATTAGTCGTTTGGTCTTTAAAATGTCAGAAATGTATTCAAAAAATGCATCCTCAAAGCCCAGGCTGACGTCTTTCAAATGCCACAGCCAAAAGATATTCAGTCTACTGAGACAGAGGAGTAAAGGAACTGAAATTCAGGAAGGTGGACTGAGGGAATTTTAACTTTGCCATTGGACAATTACTCAAACCAATTAGCGAAACGTTGTTGATTAATTTAACAGATGACAACTAATCCATTAATCATTGCAGCTCTAGATGGCAGCTGCATCCCTTACCGTTTTCTAGTGAGCATAACTTTTAGATTAGACACCAAACAGTGCAAAAACCTGCTGCATTGCATTGCAGATTGAATTTCAAATGCTGGTGGGTTCAGATGGCTTCTCAGTCTAATACAGATCAGTCCTGCCGGGTTGGCAAATATGCAAAGCACAGGCCAGAACGAAAACCAAAACTCAAGTTTTTCTGATCTCCCGTGGGCATCCTGGCGCTGCACACGGAGTCAATGCACGCCTGCCTTTTCTGTGGCATCTCCAGCAGCGAAGGGAAGCAGCGAGATCTCTATCAGACGAACCAACTTATCACATCGTCGCTTACAAACTGGGACAGACTGAATGAGACGAAGGGGGAGATAGACAGCACGAGGGGGAAGAAAGAGAGAGGGGGAGGACGGTGAAAGACACAGAGGTGAAATGAGATGGGAGATACAGAAGAAGGAGGAGGAGGAGGAGAAGGAGGAGGAGGGGAGGGGAAGTCATTAACTGGAAATCAAGCTTTAGTAATGTGGAGAGTCCGTGCATTTGCTTAATTCCTTATCAGGCAATGTTCCCTTTCTCACTCAGCCCTGCCTGTGACAGGTCAGCATGCAGGCTGGATGTGATGTAAACTAATACCTGCATCTCTGAAGCCTCCACACACACACACACACACACACACACACACACACACACACACAGAGTCGTGCAGAAGCTTTATCTTTATAGACTTCTGATTTCCAGCGTGATACAGACACAGGTGAGAGCAGGTGCATGTGCAAAACAAAGATCAGCACTTTGCAGCTGCAGCATTGTGTGTGTGCGTGTGGACATTACCAGATGAGGCAAAGCAGCGTTTTTAATTTAAGTGCCAGGTTGAGCCGCTGGCAGGACAAAAGCAGGTGACAGTTGGTAACAGAGAGCTAGCGCTGAGTTAGCCCCCCCGACGGTTAACGGTTGTAGCGCCGCCGTTTTAATTATGAGGCGAAGTCAGGTGGTTTTGTCAACGTCTACTCACCGCGGTGTAAATGATGAAGTCCTCTTATTGTCCCGAGTCTCCGGGTCGCTCTCAGCTTGCTAGCGTCTCCCACCAGCTTCTAACTTGCGGAGGCTAGCGGGCTAGCTAACCGGCACAAGACCGACAAAAAAAAAAAAGAAAGAAAATTTGGTCTTAATTTCTCCGCGTCTTTAACAAAAAAATTAAACCGCACCACGTAGAAATAAAATGGAAGCCAGTGAGGGTTTGTGTTATACGCTGTCCCCTCCGTGGAGCTGGGAGTTGGGAACGCTCACCGTAAACCGGGACATCCACGGGGCTCGGGTTTAAATGACAGCCTCTCCGCGGAGTGCTGTCCTTTGTTGTGAGCATCTCAACGTAAACAGAGCTGACCCGTTCTGCCCGTTCGCTGCCTCTGAGCGTGCGCAGTAGGAGGAGACCGGGGGCGGGGACATACAAAGTGACGCCGCCGCAGAGCATTATGGGAGATGGAGTCTTATTGTGCGCTCACAGCTGGGAGACTCGATTATGTCAGAAGAAAAGTCAAATTTTTGGACTTTAGAAAAACCGATAAAAGTAAAAAAAAAAAGAAAAAGAAAAAAGTTTATCTTTAACAGTAGCTCACAATGGCTTAATTTGTTTTCACTTGTCGCTTTAATTTATTTTCTTTTATTTATTTTAATCATGTTTTTGGTTTCATCCAACACTGCATCGATTTAAATACACCAAATTGTGTTATCTGTCCTTTAAAAATCTCACCATTTCACTACTTTTCTGCATTGTAATTTGGATTTTAAACATTACATTACATTATTAGTGAACTATACAATGTTAGGCAGATTTTACATGCACCATAATATATACTGCCATAGTATTTATTACAGTATAAGATAGTAATAATAATAATAATAAGAAGAAGAAGAAGAAGAAACTTGTCTCTAATTTTATTAAAGTTGGCAGTAATTTAATTTATTTCATACCTTACAACTAGATATTTTATTTATTTATATTCTTTTAATCACATGTGTTCTATGCTGTTCTTCTTCTTTTTCTTTAAAAAAACAAAAACAATTTTAATGCAATTCTTAAGGCATTTTGAATATTTTCTTTATAAAATTTGCTATACAAATAAACTTTTTGTATAACACATTATATTGTAGGGTCTTAAATATAATGTTTAAATTAGCCAGGTGAATTTATACAATAAATAATATTGCTGGGTCTTAATCTAAATATTTAAATTAATAATAAACATATATGAGTAGATATACACAGTTACTTCCCGCAACTGCTGGTTTTCATATTGGTGCTTCACATCCTGTACAAAGTATTACTGTGAGGGAAAAAAAAAAAATATTGTAAATGCAAAATGTATACATGCATTCAAAGCATGCCTGAGTAGAAGTTTAAAAAATGTTTTAAAAAATAATAATAAAAATCTCATGGTATATTTTGGATTTAGGTACTTGCCCCTACTGCTGTCAGACAGATGTAGTGAACTGAAAAGTACACTACCTCCAACATGATAACTGGATTGAAATAGAGAATAAAAATTACAGACTAAACTTCTAAACTCTTGCGAAACTTTCAAAAGTCAGAGCCTCGAATATGAAGAACTTGAGTGAATGCTGCTCTTTTTCCAGTCCACCTTTGGGTGAAATCAATGATCACATGTGTTCAAAGTACAGCGATTCGGTTTGACATGTACCAGACGGCACCGTGAACTCGACTCCAACACCGCTAAGACCTTCAGCAGCTCTTTCGCCTCCTCTTTGAAGTGACTACGTGAGATTTGTGGCCCACAGACATGCATGAGTCTGTCCTCCTCAGGTGCCCCTTCATGCTCACTTTCACTGAAAACACCTCGCATACCACGAGTGCTTAAACTTTCAGCCTGGGTGGACCTCAGTGGAATGAAACAGGGCTTGTATAACCGTCTGTGTTGCTGTCACCTCTGACTTTATCTTCACCTCCAGAATGCTGCATGACCTCATTCCTCCTGTTTGTGCATGTGTGAATATGCAGGTGTGTGGGTGTTTTCCTCAAGTGTAGCTGTGGAAACCAACGTAACTGTATTAAACCTGGTAGGATTTCTGCTTTACATTGGTTCAGTAGGCAATGTTTAGTTTTTGAGCCAAAAGAATGCAGTGTACGGCCCCTGATGAAGCTACAGCAAGCTTAAGAAGGATGCAAGAATTAGAAAGTGGTATGAATTTTAATACAAATTTCACAAACTAGGTGGTTAGCACCGTCGCCTCGCAGCTAGAAGGTCGCTGGTTTGTGTCCCAGTGAGGACACCCGGGATCTTTCTGCATGGAGTCTCCATGTTCTCCCCGTGCAGCGTGGGTTCTCTCCGGGTTCTCCGGCTTCCTCCCACAGTCCAGAAACATGCTGAGGTTAATTGGTGATTGTAAATTGTCCGTAGGTGTGAATGTGAGTGTGCTTGGTTGTCTGTCTCTAAGTGTAGCCCTGTGATAGACTGGTTACCTGTCCAGGTGAACCTGCCTTCACCCTGAGTCAGCTGGGATAGACTCCAGCCCCCCACCACCCTAGTGAGGATTAAGGTGTATAGATGATGGATGGATGGATTTCACAAACTAAGCAGTCAACAGAGTTTAAGACTCTGCTTGTTTAATTTTGTTAAAATCTTTCCTGCTTTTGCTATAAACACTGAAACCAGAAATCCACAGCGCAGTCACTATTGCAAGCTAATGCAATATTTGTTTCATATGGGCACAAACTCTCTAGTTTGTGTTATCAAACAGTGCACAGCACAGCACCTGCATATATAAGAAATGTTTATGCATGTTTATGGTGAAATCGTTTTGCACATATCAGCAACTCAGCAGCCGGTAAAAATATTAATTAATCAAAGTCTGCAGAGAAAATGCAACAAGTTTTTTCTACATTTGCTTTTGCAGTGAGTAGAAATCATTTGAAATTGCTTCATCTGCATCAAAAGAACCTGGTGGCCTTAAACATGCAATCAATCTGTATCAAAAACTATTCACATGTTCTTGAGCTGTGGCCCAAATTCTGTCAAAATCTGAGCAGTAGTTGTTGCAATAATCTTGATAAACTGCACAGGTGGGATACACACTAGCCCTGCACGTAATCACTGTCCAGGTAAGCCTTCACTGTTCAGGCAAAGAAAAGCAGCAAAGAAAGAAAACTTAACCCCTTAGAAATAGCTGTGAATGCTGCATGTTACGTAATGCTTGGAGGCTGTTGTTCAAGGTCAAATATAGTTCGATCAGATTAATAATAAGCATCGAGGAAACTCGTTTGGCGGCTCCGACACACAAACAACAACGCAAGTCTGACCGGTTAGCGCTCAGAACGTATGAGGGCGAACTGTCAACAGCTGTAGCAGCAACGTGTGAACGTATCCCAGGAGGACTTTGGTGGAGCTCAGCAGTCACGTAGCCACTCAGCTATAAAATAATGTGCCGTATTTAATGCAGTTAAATGACTAACTGAGAAAGGGGAAGTCATAAGTGATGCAACTCATAAGTAGACGAACAAAACAGGCAATGAAAGTAGCATAAAGTCTAAAACCTGTGAGAAAAGAGATGAGACGTGAATCCGCCTCAGATGTGAAGCAAACAGCATTCCTTCAATACGCACTCTAAAAAAAAATGATGATTGACCTCAACAAAAAAAAAATTAACGCACCAGTTTGCGTCAGTGTTTTTGAGTTTTCACCACTTCTAATGAAATTCTGTTCAACCAAGAAGCTACATGACGCTAGGGGAATTAGTGTTTCCTCTGCAATTAAAAGGTATTTTTAATTACCACATAAATAATTATAGGTAGCATGAACACAAGGTTTATTTATTTGTTTTTATTTTTAATTAAAGAGCAATAGAGTGGTGACAGGAGGAAGTAGAGTACTCTCAAATTTAAGGTACAACTAGAATTTTTGTAAAGATTTTTTTCATTTTAATGTGCTTAGTGACCATAATTATTACCACAACCTTTAAATTAAAGAACATTTAATAAATTAAGTTGCTCAAATTAGATTTTCTTCAGTAGTTTGGGGTTTTTATTCAGGTTTTTGTTCACTGTTTTAAATTTTTTAAACTGCAGTTGTGTATTTGAACATGCAGCATTTAAATCTTGAAAACAAATGTGAGTTAAAATTCAATATTAGGCTGCAATTACTGATGTTATGATGTCAACAGAGTTTTTGTTTTGCAGCCATGCATTCAAATAGTTCTTGGGAATAACGTAGCTCCAGCTGGGTGTATATGACTCCTGGAAGATCAGTTTTACCAGAAGATCGTGAGGTTTTTTTTTTTGACATTGCATGTGTGTTAATGTGTGTATATACTTGGCTTTGGTGGGAGACAACTCCTGCAGTGTGAAGCCGAGTGGAAAAATCAGGTGAGGCCAGGAGCAGATTAAACAGAACTCAGCTCCCCTCATGGTAATCACACAAGTCACACATGCACACAGAGACAGACTTATTTTTATACTGCTGAGACGCTGTAAAACACACACTTACGTTTGCTAATAAAACACACGCCTGCTGCTCCGCTGGATGCCAGAAGTGAGTAGTGGGCGTTGCGAGCCGAAGTGGTTTTCAGCAACTGCACAGACTAAAAGAAGAGTCTGCCTTTAAGACCCGAGAAACATAAGGAACCATGTGTGCCTGCACATGTGCACACAAACACACAAATCTGTGCACACACAGACCTTGCATAATCTTTGCACACATTTCAATCAGTGTTTGAACCCTGCTGTTTACGTTGCCACGGTGACAGCACCAACACCTCTCCTGGACGTTTCCAGGGTTGGACACACCTTCCTTTGATTCTGCGGCTGAAGGCTCTGCAGCCAGTTCGCTTCGCTCCTGATGGATGTTTTGACAAGTGCTTCGCTTTCCAAGTGCCAACGCGCTGCACTTCTGTGTGAAGCATCAGGAAATTACAAAAAAATGTAGAGACGCAGAAACACAGGGTGTGTGTGGTCTGATTACAACCTTCAGGTACACCGTGGCTCCTGCCAGCACTTGTGTTTTCGCACCGCTTGAGTGCAAAGCTTGTTGTTCTGTGAGCTTCAGAGCATTTTACCTGCTGCAGGCCAACTGGTTTTAGCTTGGAAATAACTTCAGAGTGCTGTGGAAAGCTTATGTAAGCGTTTAGCTGAAATTACCGCCATCAGAAGATATAAACAGAGTATAGTAAAATGCATATTAAAACACAACAAAGAGTCTTAAATGACTGAAGTTTCTACAAACACATCAACGTCAGCACACATGAAAAAGGGACAAAACATTTCAAAGTATAAGATTTTAATGATATCTTTAAAAACTACATCACTCATCGGAGCCAGAAGCTGTAAAAACAGCAACAACTTTTGGGATTTTTTTGAGGATTAATCATTTCTAACATGCAGTTCCATCAGGAAAATTAATTCAACCTAAACTTGAATCTCTTTATCGCCTCATCAGAAATAAACTGTCACACCAGATTCTTTAAAAAAAAAAAAAAACTGGCACAACTGCAAAGCCTTGAGCGACTCAGCTGTGATCAACAGTCACACAACAAGAATTCAGGGACTTTTCAGTTGAACTGCAGGCAGTGTTCACACAGAGCAGAGAGGAGACCAGCATGGAAACCAATGAGAGGACTGGAAGTAAAACAGCACATACTTGATCAATAAGACACACAAAGTTGTTAGAAATTACATCAGCATCCTAGAACATGTTTGTAGAGGCATTTGGAAAAATATTGTCTATGTTGATTCAAGGTTTTTTCTATTTTATTGAGGCAAAAACTGAACAAAAGTACATTTTCCCTCTTTTTTTAAATGACTTATTCTATTAGAACTCGACTTTTCTGAGCTTTCTCTCCTTCGAGCCGTTGTTGTGCCGTTTCCATGGAGGTGCTTATCTTGATATTGCAATAAAAAAAATTAACCAACTGTGAGTAAAACTATAAAACAGTGCATGAATGTAAAAGTTAAAAGTGTCCTTGAGTGCTCCTCTTTACAGTTTTTATGCATTTATGATGCTCATAAGAGATCAAAACACTTTTTTATCACGTGCACTGGATAAATTCCCAACATGCTGCTGTGCAGTAAAGGTGACTGTCGCTTGATGTGGCTGAAAACTAAAGCTGGTTGAGAACGAGATAACAACATTTAAACAGTTTTTATTTTAAATATCATGCAGTGCCGAAGAATGGAGAATGTTTAAAAAAAAAAGAAATGGCAGATAAATAACTGCAGAAGATTTCAAATCATCAGGAAATGATGAACCCTCTAATCTGCTGAGTTTTAATTCTAGCTGACCTCCTGACCTTTGCTTCTGCATTCTGGTTAAACTAAAGTTTCATCCCCAAAAATCAGACAATAAAGGATTTGCACAGCTCAGAGGTAGCTCTTAGCGTTTACACGTTAAGCTTCCAGCAGCCAGTCTAGTCTCCCAGGATGAGCAGCTTCTTGTCAGTTTCTGTGTTGTGCTACCGACTGGACAGAGACTGAACTCTGACTTCAGGTTTATGAGACAAGCTGTTTAGCAACTCGAGCACCCCCAGCTGCTTTAAGACGGCGCCGCCACCCTCTAAAAGAGGCTGCTGTTTTGACATAAATGTACGTCCAGATAACTGCTGCTCTGATTTTTTCACCAGCTGAAGTCTTATTTTGGCGTCAATCTCCTCAGTTACAGCCACACAAACAGATCTGTTTTTCGCTCTGTCTTACTGAACTCGATACGTTTCCTTAATATGATGTAAGAGGCCCTAAATCTCAGCAAAAAAGCATCTGTCTCTCATCCCATGCGATGCTGACAGTGGACAAAGTGTGTGGGATTGCACTCGGGGCAGAGTGTTCTCGCCGAGCATTTTATCCTTTGTTGTTGTTGTGCGATAAGACCAAAACATAGCAACAGCTGGGCTGCGTTCAGCTGCACAAGGGAGTCAGGAGGGCTGCGCGGAGAAGTCTTCACTGGTGTGACAGGATTATGTGATAGAAACATGCTGTGCTCATGCGTAGCCAAATATTAAATAACAGCACTGTCCCGTGTTTGAGGGGCCGAGCTAAGCGCTGTTGTCATGCTGCCATGGTGACAGTAACCATGCACAGGGTAATGTTTACAGAATGTTTAGCATATCACAAAGCAGGCACATAGGGTGACTGTACCAAATGAATCAAACGTGCGTGTGTGTGTGTGTGTGTGTGTTGCAAGGCCGAGTGCGTTTTTAACTGGCAGCTTTCACTGTTGTTTTGTGTGTTTAACTTTGTATATTTGATTAACAAACTGAAGCCAGTTGCTCACATTGTGAAAGGATGTGCCGTTGAGCTGCTCTGTCCCACCGAGGAACCAAACATCACAAGAAAGAGATCCGATGGAGAAAGTTTAACGTGCCGTACTGCGCGTCGTGTACATATGTTGCAGCATGCACTGTAATTTACTCCAGATGTTGTTTTGCCGTAAATGCGGCAGAAGGAAACTCGTCACTTGGTAACGCCGTTGCTTAATTGCACTGCAAACGGTTGGGATTTCAAAACAAACACCTGCATCCCAAATACAGGCCGTAAATTATATCTTGCAACCTTGAATGCATCAAGGTTGTAAACTAGTTATGAGTCGTTTCAGGAGATAAACCTGCCGAGACAAGTGGCGAGATCTCAGCTGCTGTGTCATCTGTTCCAAAGACGAGACGGCTGCACCTTTACAAGGCTTGAATTAAAGTAATTTAGGCTGTTCTAATTCTATATACTAAGCCAAGTGCTTGTATAAACTATTGTGCAGCAGGTGGATTATCCC
>NW_007579553.1:72821-73865 GCF_000690725.1 Stegastes partitus | reverse complement strand
TTTTTTCTTCTCTTTTCTCAGCTAATTCAAACGGATGAGCTCATTTGCAGTTCAGGCAGCTTCACTGACTCGGTCTCTCCTATATTATCTAAACCAGAGCTGCTGTCAGGACCCCTGTGATAATGACATTTCAGATCTGGCTTCCTGCTGGTCCCACAGAGATCAAACACCTTCAGCCGGACCTTTAGGGAGCTGCCTCGTTAGCGATCGTATGAAGCTGTGGCAAAGTGAAAAAGATGGCGAGTTATCACAGACTGCAGTGGAGGATCCTAATAAAGCAGATTAAATAAATTAAACCCAAAGCCTGTTTCCAAATCAGACAGGTGAGCGTGTAGATCCCCAGATGAAGCCTTTAATGCAGCGTTTTACAGCCGCTGTAAACCACTACGTTAAATCCTACACAGCACATTGATAATACAGGCATTCACTTGGTATCTGCAAACAGGATTTGCTTCCTTCACCAGAAGAAAAAGCCATTTGCTGCCTTAAATGCTTCTTCAATGCACAAAACAGCTTCTAAAGTTTCATGTGGGAGTAAATGTAAATCTTCGTTTGGTTTCATCTGGTCAGGGTTTGTTGATCGTGTCCAAGCTGAGGGGATGAAATCATTTCCCAAATACTTTACATCATGTCTTTTATGGCCACATGTGCCACTGCTAAGTGATCCAATGCATTTCCTATTTTCCAGCAGCGCTTCGTTCGCTTGGACAGCAGCTAACGTAGACAAAGTTTAATTTAAACATCAGGTGAATAAATTCTGTTAAATTCAGTTTTATTTATCGAGCACCAATTCACAGCATGAGTCTTAAATCATGGTTTGGGAAACAAAAAAATAATAATAATGCAATGAGTTATGTCAACTTCTAATGAAATATATGATGTTAAGTTAGTTTGCCACTAACTTGGTGATTGGTAGCATAAACATCACACAAAAATCTCACAAAAGTTATTTGTTCCAATGAGTAATTTCACATTTTTTAAAAGATATTTCAAAGTATTACTTATTTAAATCAGCCTAATGAGGACTCAAACGTTTGACCTCAA
>NW_007579553.1:69064-71908 GCF_000690725.1 Stegastes partitus | reverse complement strand
TTTCTAGTGTTTAAAATGTCTGCTTTTAAACGTACATTCATGACTTCTACCATGCAGCTGGTCTTGTGTTGTCGAGCGTTGCACACAGTGAAGCTGCAGGACAAGCAACAGGACGGTCGACCCACGAAGGAGAAAAGTTCAGGCGACTGCCCTCCATTCAATAAGCACATGTCATGTAATTAAAAACCATATTCTGTTACTGCATTATTAGAAAGACGTCCACTGTAATGAGACTTTTTTTCCATACGCTGTGCATTTCATTATTGTAAGCGTTATTAAAAAAGGGCCAGACAAAAAAAAAAGGGGGCTCTGCCAGTGGAGTCTAGTAATGAACTGCTGAAGCTGCCATTCTCAACATCTACATGAATAATAAAGTGGCCCACTGTAAATAAAGAACAGAACATTTTGTGAATGCAATCACATGACGTGTCTCAAAATGATTAGACGTAATGCCGAGCAGATGTGTACAGTTGTAAATGGGCTTTAGCTCCAGAATTCTCCTTTAATTAATGTTTGACAAACATTGCAACATCTGGATCAGCTTCCTCGGCTGCCTACGGAGCTGTGCTACACCGTTATCCACTCCCGTAGTTATTCTGTATCTGTACTGCGACTGAGCGGCGTGAACATGCAGCCGGCTATTGTCCTACGAGACTCTGGGTGTCACTGCGTGTAATTACAGGGTCACCGGCTGTAATTAGGGACGGCGTTGTCATCGAGCTCGCTGTAATTGGCTGCGGACAGACAACCAGACTCCCGTTTCAAACTGAACCGAAGGACCAGCTTTAATAGCAACGTGTCAGTGAGGCTGTTATCTGCTCTCCGGTGGTTGGACGTCCTTGTCAAAACATTAGAGCTGCATGACGGCGTGCAGAACATGATCAACAGTTAACAAAAGAAAACCCGCCTGGGGATTTTCACCATCTCACACGAGCACCGTTTCAAATAGACACCCCGAGGCTTTTCTTTTGGGAAATATGTCGCCTCTTGTACGCTTTCTCTTGACGCGCCCGCTGCATGCTTCGGGTCAGGTGACTTCAGCAAACACAAGCATGCTCTGCTGCTGCTCGGTGTCCTGTTTGAAGAGCTCCTTGTTTGAAATGCTGATAGGAGGTGCAACGGAGGGGAGATGAGAAGGTGGCTGCGCACAAAGAGTCTGGAGGGAGTTTAGATAGCTGCAGGAAACTCGCCGGCAGCCATGTGTGATGTCTTCAAGCTTCGCCGTCCACAGGAGGAAGTGAAACGAGAATACATAGAGACAAAGAAACGTATGTACAGCATGGAACGACTCCGCAGAGATTCAAGAATTCACTCAGAACTATTGAGGCAAAACTGGATCTATACGGGTGAAGCTGATGAAACGTCGACGCATTTCTATGAAAGAGCATAAAAAAAAAAACAAAGTCTGTCAGACGTGGAGATCCATGGTTCCATTTTTATTTAATTTTTTTAAAAACATCAACTGCTGCATTGAGCAACATGTTGCTTCATTATGAGCTTTATTTTTTTTCTGTCAGGCTGCCTTAAATTCTCCCAATTTGCAATCCATCCNACTAAGCCAAGTGCTTGTATAAACTATTGTGCAGCAGGTGGATTATCCCGTGTGCTATGTAGGTCAAATCTGTGCATTATTAATTCTTCTCTATTCGTATTTCTACTCATGAAAGTACAGCGCCCTCCATAATTATTGGCACCCCTGGTTAAGATGTGTTAAAAGACTTAAAATAAATTAACATTTTTATTGCAGAAGCAGACTCTCACACTGAAAACTGTAGAAAAATGCAAACTTCAACTCAACTCAAATGAATTATTGGCAGAAGGAGGTTGTACAAAGTATTAACATTAAGGCTGCTAATAACTGGGGCACACATGGTTTGTGTGGGTTGAATTTTCCTCTTTTTTTTCATTGTGGTCCTATATTATTTAGAAAAAACTGAATTTACTAGAAGCTAAAGACCACATCTTAACCAGAGGTGCCAATAACTATGGAGGGCGATGGATCTGTGCAGTACCACTGATATGTGCAATATTGTTATGTCAACATCCAGAGGAATTTGGGAAATTTGAACGAGTACTTACTGTATGTATATTTTTGTTTATTTTTATTTTTCTAGTGATGTTTCTCAAATGTTTCCCCTTTGCTGCTGTAACCATGCAAGTTTCCCCACTGTGAGATTAATAAATGCTTATCGTATCGTCTCATAGCGTATCGTATCATATCATATGGTATCGTAGTGACTCGAGAATAGAACAGAATAGAATAAAATTCCTTTTTTGTCATTACACAGTGCAGAGCAAAGCAAGCAGCAACCTTGCTGTTGCATTCACACAACCAGACGTCTGCCCTAAAATTAATCTGTATTTAAAAAACGTTTTGAAATATAGTTAAAATAAAAATATGTGAACTCTGTATTTCTACATGTAGTAATTCTCTTACAATGGGGGACAATAAAATTATACAGTTTTGTTGTATTTAAATCAGCTATAAACATATTTTTTGACAGATGTTTACAAATCTGGAAAAAAAAAGAAAATATTTAATAACAACATACTAGCAGGGTCTGACTGTTTGTTTGCAGCCTCTCCTCCAGTGTAGTTCTGCCTTTTGCCGTTGTTGTATCTCACCTGTGTGTTCAGTAAAACACTGTTGCTGCCGTGTGATTTTGCTCATAAACGTGTAGAAGCTTTCTTGCAGACGGGTTCACTTCTCTGTACACAGACTCTGCATCACAATGTCCAGCCGGAGGTTTTTTTTCTTCTCTTTTCTCAGCTAATTCAAACGGATGAGCTCATTTGCAGTTCAGGCAGCTTCACTGACTCGGTCTCTCCTATATTATCTAAACC
>NW_007579553.1:0-65324 GCF_000690725.1 Stegastes partitus | reverse complement strand
TTTCTAAAAGCCATATTACCCGCCTATTTGAAAAATTGTTTGAAAAATAAAACGTCATTTGTGACATATTTTTTGAAATTGAGGTCCTCAGTGTGAATAAATGAGCCTCAGACAGGAGTGTGTTAGGAGACGGACTAATGCATTGTTGATTAAAACATAATTATAGAACAATGATGGTCCTTTCTGCCAGAGTGCAGTCATGCAATTTAATGCTTCTCCGCGAGATGAAATATTTTAGCAACCAAATACAGAGAAACGTAAACGAGACACCATGTGAAGGCTGAACGGTCATTCTTGAGCCTGTGAAGAAAAGCTGAAACATACATCACATAGAAGTGTGCAGGAAAATGGGAAATGCTAGTTTTGTGGAGTAATTTAAGGAGCTCTTCGGGCTTATAAATGTTCTGGTTTGTAATAGAAAAGCTTTAAATTGAATAAATTCATTTTAATTCTATGTTTGCAAGTCAGATAGTCTCTAGAGACTCTTAAAAGTTTTATATTTTACACAAGTTTATCCTAATATAAAAATTGCCCCACAATAATATTTTTAATTAGTCTGGAAAATGCGTAACACTTTTATTTCTCTATTTGAAAGCAGTAAATAGTGACTTGACACACAACCAAGTAAAGACGCAAATACAAACATTTCTGCAAGCTCATGCACTTGCAGCACATGAATGTGTTTAAACACACATTAGGAAATGTTTGTGCTCAGTTTGCGAACCCACATGAGTATGCACGGACTCATTACCTCCAGCAGACATGAAAAACACCCACATCTGTGCAGAGGGCTTCTCATTGTGCAGTGTGGGCACAAGGACACGTACACGGAGTTCAAACAGTCAGGTGAGGATCCAGAATTTACAGAAGGCAGCGGGGGCATCGTTATCGCCACGGCAACGAGCAACACAGTGATGCAAGCAGGCATTATGTCATTAAATAAATCTGTCGTCCGCGGCCTCGGGCTGTTTCTGCAACCGCAGGAATTGTGGGGGTTTGCCGAGTAAAGATCCTGGCACGGCTCCGAAATCCAGAACGTCAGGACAAAGGGAGGATTTTTACAACCAGGTTTATTGTTTGTTTGAGAAGAAATGAACAGAACTTCATCGAAGCGTGTCTGCTATCACAGTGCATACATGTCACAACACAGGAGTGTGGATGCTTTACATGCCCTTTGGGGAGGAGACAGCGGAGGTAGTGGACGTGCTTCATCCCGACAGCAGAAACCTTCAGAACTCTGCTTACATGAACTGCAACTAGTCCAACTAAAAAACACCAGACTGCAAACTCTGAATCAACTGTGGAGATAATTCAAGAAAATATGCATGAAGCGCCCATCAGATATAGATTTTAATTACTTTTTTAGTGAGAATTTCAGATTTGCATTCGCCTGTTTTGAAAACATTTCTCAGGAACATTTAAGCTTCTTGAGCATAATTTATTAGTCTGACACTCAAAGTTCAGCTGTTGTGCTTCGTAAGGACACTGTGGGTATTGTTTGGTCAGACTTGACGGATGGCAGCTTGGCAACATAAGCAAAGCAACCCAACTGTCATATTCAGTGGCCTATTGTGAAATGTCAGATTTATGCAACCACGTATTCCTGTCCTGCCCACTTCCATCCAATAAAGAAAGCACACACATACAAAAACCAGACATGGTTGTATTGTGAAACAACCAAAACAGATTAACCGAGATTAGCCCCGTTAATAGACTTTCAGAGTATTTTATCATATTACGAGGGAACAGCAGAAATTTAAAGGCAATTTGTGTCATGTGTGTTTACAACGGGCTCTCTGCTGAACTTGCTGGAAGGCTGAATTACAGTAAAAAGCTTCTGTTTCTGTCAGGCTGTACTGAGTTAGTCCAGAGCTGTTATCAAAATGTTCAGCCAGGCCTGGGTTGTGGGAAACAGGATGGTTTGTTAGGATCATTTAAGCACAAAAGTGAACGAGAGCTGCAACCAATATAGAGATTTATAGACATTTATGTAGAGAAATGGTACATATTGTGCCTTAAAGTAGGTTTTGTAGGTATTTAATCATAAAGCAAAGTACAAGGCAATTTACCTTTTCCTAGCCTGACTGACCGAATGTAGACTATGGGTATAAGCAACCACAGAAAGCAGCAACCGACATGCTGAAAATGGCCGTTTTTACCAAGGATTTGGATGCAATAAGGCATCTGTGTGGGGGTTTTTGGGGGGGGGGCAAATAAGCCATTTTAATCACCTCCTTGAGTGCAAATGTTCCAAAATATATTTGCTGTTACTGTTTTGAAGGGGCACCATCACTGCATCCTGGGCTCAGCAGATGATTGTGAGACACTAAGTTTGATCATGAATGTGTGCAGCAAATGTCACAACAATGCATCAAATAGTTGTTTAGATGGATTAAAGTCAATGAAAAATGTCATTTTTTTGCCATTTTAGTGAAGTGATGAAGTGACTGAGCAGCTAGCATGGCAACGGTTCAACACAACATGCTGTCATACAACACTGAGTGCGTCCTCGCTCAATGTGCAGCAGAGTTTTTGAGAAGCCAGATAATCAGGTTTTTTGGAATAAAGTCTTTAGTAGGATAGTTGCAGTTCATGTAAACCTTCTAAAGTGCTTCACACAGGTGGATTTTCACTCCAGTATGTTTGCTTTTAGTT
This sequence comes from Stegastes partitus, assembly GCF_000690725.1. Taxonomy (NCBI): domain Eukaryota; kingdom Metazoa; phylum Chordata; class Actinopteri; family Pomacentridae; genus Stegastes; species Stegastes partitus. Next base: position 62,669 of record NW_007579553.1, on the reverse strand, counting down.
GGTAGATTTCTATCTGGAGCACTGGTACACGGATGTTTACAGCAAAATGTAAGGTTGTTCCTCCTCCTCAGGTAAGGATACAGAGCACTTTTGAACAAAATCACCAATCTTACACAGATTTAACACAGTTTTTGGCAATAATAATAATAATAATAATTCAACTGTCCAAACAATAAAAGTGTCCTCACAAAATTAGCGAATAAAATTCAGTTATTTCACACAATCTGCCCTAATTTCAGTAGAGACAGTCCACCACTTCAGACTTATTCCACAGAGATACATGAATATGTGATGGGAGTCAAGTCAGGCACAGAGATTTTCACACCAGGACGAAAGATTCAGCTTCAGCTTTCTATCAAGGTACGAAAATGAGCAGAGCTACCGTTTGGCAAAATACAGTTGAGTCCGTTTAGGAGCGTGTCGGTTTTTACACGATTGAAGAGGTCACAACCCCTCATTTTTCTTTATCAAACAAGAACACAATGTCCCTTAAAACGTGCGATACCGACGAATGTACAGCAGAGCAGCAGCAGCAGATTTACAGTGCAGGAAACTGGACCACGACGTAAACCAATCAGGGGAATTTACAGCCATTAAGATCCATTATTTATCATGTTAATGGACATATTAGTAATATAACTGCCATTACCAGCACGGTTAGCATCGCAGATAGTACAGAGGGAACAACACATCTAAGCATAACATACGAGTGCATGTGGTTAGATCTACAGCAATCTAATCCGTCTGCCAATTAGAAATATTCCGGTTTATGAAGTCGTGATGAATGTAAACATTTCTGTCTTTGATTGGCACAACATGTGATGCTGGTCTGGTGGTTTTTCAGCACTGTGGGTCTCAACTTTAAAGAAATAGTTCAAGAAATATGCTCATTTTCTGTCTTTCTGAGAGTTATGAGAGGTTTTTAAATCACTCTGATATCTGCGGATAAAGATAAAAGCAAATAAAATTAAATCTAAATTTGTTTTATCCAAACCAAAAAAACGAAATAAAGATTAATTGCAGTTTTAGAGCATAACAAAGCATGTAAGTAAATCTGATATAATATACAGACTTTGTAGTGTAGTTGGGCAGAGCCATGCTAGCCGCTTCCCCCCGTTTCCAGTCTTTATGCTAAGCTAAGCTAACTTGCTAACAATTTTAACTTTATATTTAGAAAGTAGCATCAATTTAATGCACTTTTTTTCCCTCCAAAATGTCAAACTATTCCTTTAAAAGCAGGATGGACAGTTTGTGGACACAGCTGACTGGTTTAGAGATAAAGTTTGGAGTACAGTTAGATTTTTCTAATAATTTTTGTATTTTATTTCAATCTTAATGTCCTTTTTTTGTATTGTTTCGTGGTTGTTTATACAAAATGCAAAAATGAGAACACAAAAAACACCCACTTCTAGAAAAATAGCAAACAATGTAAAGATGTTCTTGTGTTGTATTTTCAAAAAAAATACCAAAAATACACGTAAAAGCACCTTGAAGAGAGATTTTAAAAGCTTCCTTCATCACAGACTGGAAGGAAGGAAAACCCAGCTCTAACTACGTGTCAGTCTACATCGATTTTTCTTCCTTTTCTACCCACAGTGCCGAGACCGTCTCCACGACATGTTGAAGCCAACAACAGCTTTACTCCTGTGTGCTTTTATTCTCGACCATCGTAAGAGGAAGATTCCTAAACGAAGTATAAAGTTTGAGCGGTTTGGTGTAAACAACATAATCACATGGATGCAGACAGCTGGAGGAGCACGACACACCTGAGCTGTGAGAAGAAATCTATCAGCGAGCCTCCGCTCTGTCCAGCAAAGCAGAGGTGAACAAAAACACATGAAGACAGTACCGGTCCGTTCCCATCACCAACCTTCTCCCGCAGGAGCGCAGGCACAAAAAAAACAAAAATTATGGAGAACGCTGTGGACCTGAAGTGATGACGGCGCACCGCTACGTTAGCAACACAGCTTCCTGTCAAAAGCAGACAGGATGTCAAACTTGAACATGACGAGTGAGCAGCTGTGGGAACGAGTGAGAACCTTCTGGGCAACATGAAGCAACCTTTAAAATCTAGTTCCCACAACGTTATGCAACAACGATCGCCTCGGCTTTCACATTTTCTTGAGGACGAATGCCTTCTTTTGTGCTAAGACTCTTCTTATTTACACGTACATATGTTTTCTCTAAAATGCTGCACCGACAAAACCGATGTCCTGCAGCTACAGTCAGTAGATTCATCAGGACTTTTTCCTCTTTTTTTTTTTTCCCCCCCAAAAGGCTCCATTTACTGTCAACAAAAAGAAAAATCTCTCTATCAGCATTAAGACTAAGGGCAAACAAAAATGTTCAAAAGTGACCCTGAGTTGGTGAATGGCCGTCCGAGAGGTGAAAAGCTTTCAAGAAGCTGCAGGTAGAAGTGAAACAAGCTAAAACACTACACGCTATCTTCACTATTTAACACATGATTCACATTTTGTGCGTATTGTAAACGTCTACGTGCAGCTTCGTGACGTTACACCCACAGGCCAAAGCAACTGCAGCAGGATCAGCCAGGCAGCTGGAGTGTGTGTTTGTGTGTGAGAAAGAGAATTTGGAGGAGGAGGACCGATGCATCAACCCGTTGGTCCGTTGAACCAGTGATGCCCTCCCCGCTCGCCTTTTTCCTTCCGTTTTCTGGTGCCCCAGGTGAGTCGAGGCTCCGGGGCTTCACCCGCCGGCTCCTGACGGACGATCTCTCAGGTGAGGCTGTCACGTCCTCAGCTTCAGGATGACCGTCGCCAGGATGAGGAAGAAAGTGTTCCAGCCCAGAGTGACGGCGAAGCCTCGCCACACCATCATCCGAGACAGACCCCAGCCTGGTGGGTAGATTTACATTTACTATGCAGGTACAGGAGGTGGACACAGACATGGACTCAGCGATACATTTATATTTGATTGGAGTTGTTCAAGCCCTTTTCAGTGACGTCAATTCAAACAAAAGTTCTCTTTTACGTTCATGTTTCTCACGACTACATCCAGACATACCCATGACAGTGACTCAGCGAGCCGTGGTGATATTTGTCATACACATGCATATAATTTATAATTACGTGCCAATAAAAGGCTTAATCTAAATCTAAATGGAACAAAGGATTTAACTCTGTGTGACAGCTCACCTGTCTGAGGTGAAGGAAGGTACACACCTGCTGTTAGATCTTAACTGATCCTGTCTCCATGTCAGGGATAGTCAGGAAGTAATAAATGCTGTTACTGAAACTCTCCTGCTTTAAAAAAAAAACACCCTGCTGTTCTTTGAAGCTGCCAGTATTTAATAAACTCAGAGGAAATAGTCCTAAACAGCTGGAAGCAACAAACATTTATTATTGCTAACTACTACTGATCTGACCTGTTACAGACTCGGTATTCAGAGAAGCAACGTTTTATTTAAATGGACATTTAAGTTTTTAATAGATGTAAAACTGGAGAGCAAAGTGAAGGAGGAAGTTGTTTTAGGGCCACAAACTGTCTTTTGCTCTCTCAAAGGTTTTTCGGCTAAACTAATGCTCAAACTGCTTCCCATAGTCGATGTATTTTGTGATCTTGTGTGTGCCCGTCTAATAATGTAACAGCAGTTCAGACTTCTGCCATGTTAAAATGTTACAGGGCAACAGTCATAGTCGCAGCTTTGACAAAGTGCAAATTCAGACGTGTTCAGTTCAGGTTAACAGACAGGAGTGCATGTCTAAAAAAAGTCTTTATTAACCCGACTAGACAAGAGAGGACGGTGGTTAACGAAGCAGTGTGAAGACATCTGCAGATCCACGACAGCTGGCAAACACCATCCACTGATGAAGGTCGTGACACATGATGGGAAGCATGAATGGACCTTCTGGTAAGAGTGTTTCCTTCATTTATATCCTTGTCTTCTTGCTCTATATGAAAGAACGGTGTCTGCAGCTATGATATAAAAATCATAGCTGCAGAAACCAACAACATTGCAGTAACTCAGCTGTAGCTTGAACTGGGTGTATTTTCATCTGTGTGCAGGCTAATGGAGGCTACAGTGGATGCAAGCATGCAGCGGAATTTGCACACAACGTTTGCCAGTGAATCCAATTAGCAAATGAGGCAGGATGAAGCTGCAGCTGCCAAGCTAAAAAAGAAAAAAAGAAAAAGTTTCAGCTAATCCCCTGAATTGAATCCTGACACTTTCGACTTCTCGTCTTCCACCGCGCCTCGGCGATACTGTTTTCAAACCGGAAGCGGGTCCTCTGGCTTCCTGCGTATCGTGTGACACGGAGGGAGCCGTCGCCGGCCGTTATTGTTCGGAGGCGCCGAGGTCAAGACAAGGAGAAAAGGCCGGGAGACGGAGCGAAACCGCTACACCTTCCACTCCAGGAAGATGAGTTACACAGGATCCAGGGCTGATGAATGATTTAGCCGCCGGCCTCGCCACGTTGTGGACGACCATCTGAGCCGCGTGCAGCCGGCTCTCACACATGCTACCTCCACGCCGAGCAAGGCGCGGGAGCTTGTGGTGTTACGAAACCGTCAAACGAGTGTTGTGCAACGTGTGCGTCGTGTAGCTTACCTCTGTACATGATACAGCGAAGGGCTTCGGACGCGTAGGTCTGAGGAAGCGCCAGGCTGATGTAGCGGAGAGGATACGGGATACACTCCACCGGCCAGATGATACCTACATGACAGGACGGAGAGGACACGGTGTCACCTGCTGCTAACATACATCCCCGATAACCAGCAGTCGTTGATGAATCCCCTCTGTTTTTGTCTGATTCAAATCAGGGGAGAAACAACAAAAAGTTCAACGGAGGAAAGCAGCTGAGAAAATAATCTGGTGTCACGGTTCGTTTAGTGGCTGCCTTCAGTCACATCACATGGTCTTCATCAGCACATGCAGCTCCTTCCCGGTTTCCACTGAACTACAGATTCACATTTCCATTTGGTCTGAGCACTACAAGGTGTCCTGGCTTAAAAGCTCAAAGACGAAAATCATGCAATATGACTGAACTTTCCAGAAGCGAGCAGCTACTACGTTTACCATGTGGGGAGATTTTTTTAAATAAATTCCAGGTTTTAGTCTCGCCAATCTGTAGAGAGCAATGTACTGTAACATCAACATAAACATGAATTGATTATTAAGAAGAATAAAAAAAGATATTAGAGCTGAAGTTCAGTTTGTTGCTTCCAGCTGTTTAGGAGTCTTTCCTCTGACTGTGTTCAATACCTGCAGCATATGAGCATCTCCATCGAGGCAGAGGCTTCATTATTACTCATAATTCTAAATTATCCCCAACATGGAGACAGGATTGGTCAGAATCTAATCTGTTGTATCGTGGTCGTCCTCAGGTTGAGTTTGAGGCTCATCTCAGCTCTCTGGTCATTTTAATTTTACGATTTTTAAAGTAGTAGACGGTTTATCAGCACATAGACAGAATTCTCAGGCTGCTTTTTTGTTTATTCGTGCATTAATATGCATTGGACATTACCAGATGACTTGTCCATCACATATTTCCTGCATATCGAGGCTCTTTCAGTCGTGATCACGTCTGAATGAAGCCGTGAGAAGCAGCAAACAGATCGGTGAAGCGAGCAATGTTACGTATCGTATGTCTGAAACTGGCTTATACCTGTCACAGTTTGTTTAAAGGCACATTTAAGATAAAAACTGCTTCGCTAAAGTTCTTTCCAATAAAAAACGATCATGATTTGCATCACGGAATAAACCCAACAAGTTTAAATACTGGGGTTAAGACATTATGGTGTAATTTTACCAGAATATTTTACATATTTGGGATTAAAAACGCTGTAAAACACTACTTTACTCGACATACATTAAGGCGGAGACCCTACAGTCTTACTAATTATGGAGAATAATCTAACTAATGTAAAGATGTAACCATGGAAGCTGGCAATGGTCAGCGACCTAATTCAGTTTCATGTTCACGTTTAGATCAATCAGTGGTGAATGTATGAGACACATGCACACGCCGAGGCTTTTCTAATGCACACACTCAAACTCAACATACACCAAGACCACCCACTGGATGACGACGAGGACATGATTTACTTCTTTTTGCTCTCCTAATTTAGCTCAAGTGTTAGAGAAGAATTCGACCCACGCATCCTCCTGAAGCCTCGAAACTTTTTGATGTTCTAAACAAGTATTCTTCTGCTCTGCCCACACGCAGGGCTTACACCCAGTTCACAACATCAAAGAGTCTTTAATCAGCTTTCCTGGTCCAATAATGCTCCAGTAATCAGACTCCTACAGACGGCTAACACTCGCGCACACTGAAGAACAGGTGAGGAACAGTCAAACTCTCTGCTCACCACTGAGGATGAGGTTGGGGTAGAAGATGCCCAGGGCCGCCTGGTTGGCGTTCTGCTCGTCGTCGATGGCGGCCGAGATGACGAGGCCGAACGAGATGCCGGTGACGCCCTGCAGCACGATCAGGATTATGACCAGGACCAGGGAGCCTTCGTTTGGCATCTGCAGAACGAGGAAAAAGATGAAGAGCAGGGGTGAGAAACGATAACAGGCTGGAGAAAGATGAGGCTAAAGCAGACCTCCACAGTCTTATTCATTATGTTTGCATACATAAACACAAAAACATGTAGACAACCACAAATTCAACATAGCATCACACCAAACACGATGCCTCATGTTGATCCACTGGATGAGAAAGTTGAATTTTAGTTTTTTTAATATAAAAGATCTGTCCTTTTGCAACCTCACTTTTCAAACTCACACCAGTCGACAGTTTGTCACCTCTTCTTAGAAAATAATGTAAATCTGGATCTACTGGGGGGAAATATGGTGTTTTAGGAACATTAATATTACCAGATAGGGGTCAATGATCAATGAGATGTATACAGGGAAACTGAAAAGCTGCTTCTGATACCTCCTGAAATATTAAAGAGAGAGAACGAGATGTGCAAAGTGTTTGATGGACCAGAGCTGAAGCCAAAACTCACATTTTAAATGAGTGCAGAAATCAAATGCACACATGTGGTTCTTAAAGGGAAACGTATTGATTTTGCACATCAAACTCTGTCTGCAGGTCTCTGAAAGTACGACTGCATGTGCCAAGAAGGTTGTGGCACCAGAAGATGTGCAGAATTGCATCAAGTGAAGTTTATAGATGAGTCTGAAGATGAGTTTTAAATTGAAAAAACAAAACAAGGAGGATGTAGAAGGAAGCGAGATGACCAGACTGTTCCTCATGTCTGCTTAGGGCAAGAGGCTCAATGCTACTAGCACAATAGTTGGTGGTTAGAAGGTTGAATAGATTATAAAAGATGACCTCTCTGAACCCTGATCTGCAGTGGGAATTAAACTCACTGCTGCGTTAGAAAAATGCAGCTCCTAGCAGCTATTAGCATCTCATTAGTCTGTGTGTGCCAGCGCTGTGGAATAGTCTGACTGCACCTCATTATCATTCTGCTATAGAGGCTTGTTTGTATGTCTTTGAGCTAATCATGTTTTTCTTTGGGTGCTGCTAAAGCCCGGGATGCAGCAACGGTGCCCCTGGAAAACGGGACAATCTGCCTTTTGCACGATCTAAACGCTCAACAGAACCCGACATTCTCAACATGCATTTTGCTGCTTCGAGGCTATTGTTGAGAGAAAACTGTACCATGCACACACCAGTTACTGGAGCAGAAAACCAGGTGAAAAAGAGGAAGTGAACCAACACGACATTCATAGTCAGGCTAGCATGTTATAAGCTACAAACATGTGATAAATGGAAGTCTGTAGGTGCTGCTGTTGTTCTGGAGTTCATAAAAAAGATCTTCCAAACACCCCTTTTTTATTACAACTGCATGCGCCATTAAAGATTATTTTTAGGAGCATTTTATGGCGTCATTGGACAGTGATGGTCAAGAGAGACGGGAATAGAGCTGTGGAGCCAAACCACACGGCTATAGTGTCACCCAGTTAGAGGCTATTTAAAAAGGTGTCTACAAACTCTGAACACGTCCTTTCACCACAAACACTAATGTACTAATAGACTGAGGAAAAAGTTGCTTTCATCCCAGTTGAAATAGTTCTTTAATATTTACACGAGAAGCTGTTAAGCATTAAATAGCGGTGGGTAAAATTTATCATGTGTCAGACGGTGGGAGAGCAGAAGTGTTTGGGAGGACGGATCTGAAGATATGGCAGAGAAAAAAAAGAGAAAGAGAGGAAGACCTATAGAGACAAACACCCAAAAAGACCACAAGAAATGAGGTTAAAGTCTGGCACTCACGAGACACGAAACTGTTCAAAAAAATCATATAAAAACAGAGAAAAGTCTCGGCTCAGAAGATTCAAAGTGATAACTCGACTACAACGTACGTGTGTGTGTGTGTGTGTGTGTGTGTGTGTGTGTTAAGACACTATCCGTCGCCCCTGACGACGTGCAAAAATAGACCTGCACCGAGAGGCCACATGACCGCTCGGTTGCCACAGCAATCAAGGGCTGTTGTCGTGGCGATCCCGCAGTGATCCCTGGATACGGGCAACGCGGGAAGTGATTTATGGAGTGGTGGTCTCTTTGGACTCCAGCGCCTTAATTAACACACACACACACACCCAAAAAAAGCCTGCATGGACTCGACACAAACACACACACTTCTCCCGGCGTCGGCTCCACACACGTATCTGCTGATAATCAATAGCAAACAGTCCTGTTGAACCGGACCTCGACGACCTTTACACCGCGCTTCCTCTACATTATTTTTATAGCAGGAAAAATGAACGACACATCCTGATCTTGAAAATTAAAGGCTAATAAAAAGCCGTTTGGTGGCGACGACGGCGGAGCGTTATTAACATAATTACGGCTCTAATCCGCGGTAGGTGAAGTCAGACTTTTGATGATGTTGTAAAAATGCTAATGGGGCGGCTAAAAAGCCCGCCAGGTTGGTGAAACATTAACCTTGAACATGTCAGAACTGCTGCCTGCATGTCAAACTCTCCAAACCATCAGCTGGAGGCTCCGTCCAGCTGAACAAACCCACTAAATATTAAAAGAGGAGAAATCTTGTGTTTCAATCAGCATCCAGTGATATAACTGTGGTCTGAGTGGAGGTTGAACTCTGTGGTCGCAATGAGCAGCGGACACGATCGATTAGAGAAACATCTGTGGAGGTGAACGTCTGTGATGCTGTTTCTATCAGTCTGCCGGTATTTCCCCGGCCGTCACTCTCCTCCCTGCGGGTCTCGTTTTCGCGGCGATCGATGAGGTTTCATTTGGTGCGTTTTGTGTATCTGCATCGTTTGCTCCAACCTTGAAGACGAGCAGGATGAAGAGGAGCAGCAGGATGATCTGAACGCTGATGACGAACAGCTGAGAGAAGAGGTGAGCCAGCATCGTCTCCAGGGAGCTCACACCTGGAGCAGGCAAAGAGACAGAGATCACTGCATTGTTTTCATTTCCAGTGAGAAAACAGAACAACAAAAATCACATTTAGGCAATTATTTTACTTCAGAGCTGCAGCTTGTTGATTCATCGATCAAAAATGAGCAACATCTTCTCCTCCTTTAGGTCTTTTACCACAAAAACGACAAATATTTCTGATTATTTGATGGATTTTAGGTTCTTAAGTGACAGGTTTTGCTCATCATCCTTCTTTTCCATGACAGGAATTTGAAGAACTTTGAATTTTAACCGTATATAACAACAGAATTTCTGTGAATTACAATAAGTGAAGAGACAGCTTCTGTTAAATCCTGACGTGTGAACATTTGGGAAAACAGACCGTCACCTCATGTACTGAATGAAGAGCTCGACTGGAGGAGGAATCTGACGCTTTGTTCTTTTGGATGGTCAGATTTGCTTTCATTTGTTAACCGTTTGGTGCTACATTGTGTGGAGCAAAGACAGATACGGGGTCCTGGAAAACCTGGAAAATGACTGAACAATTTTCCAGTCATGGAAAATGAGAAATAAGGTCAAATGTCCTGGAAACAGTTAAGTTATCCTGGAAAATGATTTGTCCTTCCAACTCCAGTGTGTCATGCTAATTACTACGCTGTAACCTGTGGGTGTGTTTGCATTATTCTGTGATACATCTGTCAGAATTATTTTTCATAGATAAATTATAGACTGCAAACGTCTGAGTAATAAACATGGAAACAATCGGGGTAAATGCAAGAAGCTGCAACTGTGGAAAACACTTCCAAAGAATGAGGGGGACGGGAATGTACGTCATGGTCGCTCTTCTTCAGAACAACCAGCTCCAGCAACCCTTTCTCTTCGTCTTTTCTTTCCCTGCCTCCTGTTCTTCTGGTTTCTTCTCCAGCTTTTTCTTCTCTGTCTTTTGTTTGTTTCTTCTGAAACAACTGAAGAAGCTCCTCTTCTTTTTCTTCTTCTCTTGGAGCTCTTCTTCCTCCCCCTCCACAGTTATTTCTTCCTCCTGCAGGTTGTTGCTTTCCTGCTCCAAGACCAAGTCGGTTTGGTTTTCTGCTTGGTCATTGGTCTCTTCTGGCACTTCTTTGTCCTGTTCCAGAACCCTCTCAGAGACAGCTTCACCGGTCTCCATCTGCAGGTCTTCCTCTGACTCAGTCGTTTCCTCCTGCAGTGTCTCCTTCTCTACTTCAAGAGCCAGACTGAGGATCTCCTGTTCCCTCCTGCTGATCTCCTCCTCCAGCTGATTGCTGTGCTAGTGCTTCATCTATCAGACTTTTCAAACGAGGGACTGTAACAGGGAATGCTTTTTTTTTAATATAACTGAATTTTTTGGGCGGTTTTTAGAGCCTTGTAGGAAGACAAATTAAGACAACGCACCAGATCTGATGACGTTTTTGGGTTCTACGGGCAGGAAAAGTTATCCTAGGATGTCTCAGAGCTCCATGTGCCATACTGTATGAGCAGTCATGTCAGAAGGTGGTCTGAGAGGCTAGTTTGGCAAAAGTTTTTCTCCATGGTTGTGGCACAGGAGCAACTGCGATTGTTTTCCAGAGGAATCTGAGAGAGTGACCTGGAAGATCCTCAGAAATGGGTTGATTTCATGAGGAATGAGCCGACAGTAAAGCAGCAGGTTACTGTTGTGGAGATACTTAAACTTTCTTATATTCAGCTTTAAATAACAGACTTTAATAACTTTAATAACAGAACTCAGCTACATTTATTCTACACACAGGCTTTTCTATGAGCGGTCTTTTCTCCACTGTAGTCGTAAGATCGACAAAGGACAGTTTTGATATCCAACCACAGAAGACGAACGCAAATAAAGAACTAAATAAAGCCGTACTGCTGAATGCCGGACAAACAGCTGATTACATCTGTTCTTTTTAACTTATTCAAAGACGTTCACCAATATTTTTTTTCTTTCCTTCCTAATTCTACAGGATTTTAATTGAAACTGCTGTTGCTACACAATTTGTACTCATAGACTCTATGTATGGATGGACAACATCGATCATCTCATATTTATGACAAAATTTTAAAATATATTGTTTTTCCCCGCGTTATTTCTTTGCATTCACTAATTAACTGCCCATTTGAGACCAATTTATTCTCGTTTCTGAGTATTTCTTTGTCACTTGGAACTAATTTTTGAGTCAGTGTGGAACTCTTCACTCAAGTTGGGCAACTTTGGCGTCAATGTGGACAATTTAAAGCTCATTTTTAGACAACTGTGGGGTTGTTTTGGACGAACTGTGTCACTGAAAGGACCTGTGAAACAAAGGAGATGATGAATGTGCAGGAATCTCTCTTTACACACCGACTCTGTTATTCAATCTTATCCGAGCCTATAATCAATGTAAACACTTTGTATATTAAATATGCAATTTGTGGATTCCTGATAACTATTTTAAAGGTTAAAAAAATCACTGATGAATAAAAAAGGAAACAGCTGCTCAGTGTAACTTCTTGCTTGTGGATCACCATAATTTTTGAATCCTGCTGTGATCACGTTCCTCCCTCTACTGGTCACATCTCAAACTACACCTAAATGATGCATCGATTGGATTCTGGCCAACATTACAGCTTTAACACCCACACAGGTGACGTATATCCCAATGATTTAGCTCAAAAACAATCCAGACTAACTTTCAAATAAACTACAATGTGTGCTGTCAGAGGACGAGGTTTTCAGAAAAGATGCCAAAAATCCAAACAGCGTACGTACAACATGTTTCCTACAGGATCTAAAACTCCTTTGTGTTTACCAGAAAATGTACTTTACCAAAGGAATGAGTGACGTTTGTGAGTGCAAACAGCAGCTGTGATATCTAATAACTAATGATCTAATTTGGAGGAAATTCAAGGACAAATAAGTTGCACAGAGGAAAGAGAAATTCTTTCTTTGGCTGCTTCACTCATATCCATAATTACTCTAATTTTAGCGGCCGTGTCCTTTTTTACGCTGGCATGTGAGAAAAATATTGGATCTCTTGATTGTACTCCATGTTCCCCTTCATTCTTCTCAGTATGAATCCACTCACACACTTAAAATAACATTTAAAGTGGCGGTAATGGCAGTGTTTTGTGTTTGCGTTGGACAGATGTGAGCTCACCTGCAACCCAACACCTGTCCAGAAGCCCCTCCTTCCTCTCCAGGACGAAGGAGAGCGCCGTCAGACCCACGGCCAGGTAGAAGGTGATGCTGGAGAAGTAAAGGAGGCGATTAATCACATGTCCGAGCTCATAGCATAACCAAATTATTGCACTTCTAATATATTCTGCAGCATAAATAAACGGTGCAGTAAGAGAATAAAGCGACCAACGTGCTGTACTGACCTGAGAACAGCTCCGGGTGTCACAAACGTAGTGAAGTCGGTGTTTTGGCTGCCATAGATCGGCTCCTCGAACTAGAAGACAGCAGCGAGAAAAGGTTTGTTTGTACATCATGTAGCTTCAGCAGGAACACAACATTTATAGGACTTTTATTGCTTTGTGTTTGTGGACATTTAGTTCACAAAGTTGTGCCTCCTGTGAGATTCAACACAAATATTTCTATTTCTTTATTAAATGAAGCTTCAAACAACAATCGTTTTCATTGCTGATTATTCGTTTGATGTATAAAATGTCAGAAAATGCAAAAAAAATTTGGATAAATGTGTCTAAAATGACCAATTTCTTGTGTTGCCTTAAAGATATTCAGTTTAGTGTCACAGAGGAGTAAAGAAAACAGAAAATATTCACATTTCAGAAGCTGAAATCAGAGGAACTTGGACTTTTTTTCTGAAATAATGAATTAATCAATGATAAAAGCAGCTCCTAAACTCTCTTACCTTTATAGGCAGGGCGACCAGGTACGACATACTACCCAACTTATTATCCACAAAACCCTGCAGACAGACAGAAACACAGAGTTAAAGCAGAGTTATGGTTCATATCAGACGGAAACTTTGACTGTATTTGAGTTGTGAAAACATTCAGTGAGAGAATTTATCAGCTTTTACACAGATGTGATTACAAAAGAACTAAATGAGTGATTGAAGCTGTTGTTTAACAGCTTAAATAGTCAAGTGTCCTCTACACTAATCTGAACAATCTACACGATGCAGGACTAATAAAACTGCTGCTCAGCTGTTTGTGTCGCTGTTTAGTGTAATTATGACTGAATGAATGTTCGGAGTGACACTTACAAGCAAACATTTGTATGTGTTCAGATGTTTTGAGTCTCATTTATACCTGAAAGGCTTCGTGGAGTTTCTTCTGCAGCATGAAGGCAATCTGTCGATCTGGAAAATAAAATATATGAACAACATGAACTGAAAACTTCAGCTTCTCAGAGTCACACTAGATGACGCACATGTGTGTGTGTGAGGTGTGTCAATGACTACTTTTCCTTCAGGATTTTGTATATATAGAGAAACATGAAAAATCCCAAACAACAAAAAAAATAAATTAAAAAATTATTAAAAAAATCCTCATGTTTTTTGGTATTACTCCAGATATTAACGGTTATTTTTACTGTTTGTCGTGCACCGCAATGACAATGTTGAACAATAATTAATAACAATAATATCTCCTAGTTAATACATCAACAAACAACATTCATATTTAGAAATATTTATTTACATTACACTGGTTATTTGTACCATTTCATGACATGCATGTAAGTATATATTTGCATTTGCACAGTTTGTAATTACGATATCTTTATTCCTTATCATATATATATATATATATATATATATATCCTCATTCTTATATTCTATGCTTGCACTATTCTCTTTTTATACTTGTGTTTGCACCATTTCTTATATGCACATTGTTCTTCTAGTATGTGTGTATCTCTGTGTGTACTGCTGCTGACAACAATGTGAGATAAATGAAGGCATGTCTTATCTTATCTTAATTGGTATAAAATGCAGAGAGAACGGTTTGAATCTTACTGGTGAAGTCCAGCCAGACGTGCACTGATCCTCCATCCACCACGTCTCTGGAAACCTGCCGCTGGATCATCCTGCAAAATCAGAAGAACTGTTTACTACTATACTAGAATATAAATGCTGCAATAAAAGCAGAAATAGGAGGGATAAAATGCAGTTTTTTTTAATATTATTGGCCAGTGCAAGTGTTTTACTGATAGATTACAAACAAAACAAACAGACCTGGTGACCAATTCTTTCATTTCATCGAGTTTTACTTTAAGTTAATTTTCCTGATTGAAGATAAAATATTTTATCTTGACAAATATTCAGGTTTTAAGTCTTGAACTAAATCTACATTATGAAACACACCAAGAAGTTTCAAACAAAAAAGAGGAAAGTTTTAATGAAGTTTAGGTTGTAGATCTTTAGAAAATGGCTCCATCGGTAAATGACCTTGAAAACTCAGCAGCCGAGTTAATTAACACACAGAGTTCAGCGTGTGACTGCAGGCTGCTGGCTTCACTAATTAAAACCTGGAGGGTCAGACGGGCCAATTACTCCTCTGACGGTCTTGTTGAGCCGCTCAGTTTGTCAGAGTTTATTTCTTACTTGCTCCATTCAGTAGATTTTAATACTAATTTGTATTTTTTGTTTCCTTGCAGACTTTCAAACCCAGCAGCAGGACGAGCAGGACGGGAAGTGTCTCTCAGACCGGAGAGCTGTGCTTCTTCTTCTCAGTTTCATTCCGTTCATTGACACTATAATTATACAACTTCTAGTATTTCTGTGTGAATCGGTGCCAAAATATTTCACTGTTTATATGTTGGTGCTCGGTCATTAGCAGCTCTGGAGGAAACCTTTGAGCTGCGCTAACCCGTCTGACAACCGCTAGACAAATTAAAATCATATTTATCACATCGGCTGACGATGTCGTCACCTGTGGACAGAAACGTTTATTTTTTTCAGGTTTTATTCCATAAAAATGTGCTAAACACACCAGCTAGTCTTAAGTTTTGTCTTCTCGGGATAACAAATGATTAATCTTTGACTGAATATCTAAATTTCATGATGAATAAAGGATTCTACTTCTTTTTTCTCAACATCTGTCCATCTGATCTTCTCAGGATTTGGCAGGTGCATCACTAAAGACCAGAGGAAGAGCAGTGTTGAGTTTCAAGTCATCTGGATGATCAGCGTGGTGGGAATTTTGATCTGTTTTATGAGACTTTGGCTGCTTGTTATTGAAACTGAAGCTTCATACTTTGACACACATTTTTATGACAATATCGTGCTATTTAAAGAGCATATTATTAAATTCAGTTTGCGTTGCTCATCGTGCCCACACAATAACCGACTGACTATAAACAATAGAACGGTTCGTGTTGTGAAACCATCTCATCAGAGAAACAGCCAGAATATAACTGGTTGTTTTCACATGCAGGTGAGGACGACGTTTTGTTGGCCGATCACATGAGAGGCACATGACCCGGTGAGAGCGAGCGTCTGATTGTTCAAGACGCGACCTGCTCAGGTGTGTTTGGGACAGGAAGGACCAGACCGTCTACCCAGGAATCACACACACGCCTAAAACAACAAGTTGTACCCTTTAGCCTCCACGACTTACTCATTCTCACATGATGGCGGCTCTGAGATCACAAACAAGAGAGATTAAAAAGAAAAAAAAAAAAAAAAAAGCAGGAGAAAGATGTTTGTTTTATGTCTGCATGTCAGGAAATTCAAGATGATCAGCACGACAGGAACATCACAGAACCGTTTACCTTGTGTGCATCAGTTCTGCTAAAGCCGGCCCTCCGGTGACAAATCATTTTATATTTTTGTTAACGCGATTATTTGCTGGAAGACAGACGCAGAAGCACAGATTCACACTTTCGAGGTTTCATATGTAAGAAACCTGCAGGAACTGATCCTGTAAACTTGCAGGATGTGACTTTCTGCATCATTGTTCTCTTTCAGAATCTCTTTCTGAACATGTTTTGGCTGAATTATTCCAATATTACAACCTGGCATTGTGTAATTTTACAGTGTTTGAGAAGAGTCGTAGGTGAGCTGGTGTGCTCGAGCTGCAAAGGTTTGTGCATTTTAGAGGAAACAACAGTGTCAAGTTAAATCTAAGCTATTTTACATGGAAAAAAAGGTTGAAATATACAACTTTAAACACACAGAGAAACATTTTTAGGAGTTAAATCAAAAACTAGAGAAGGACTTTAATGCTGGTAGGAAAAATAAGAATAATACTCCGTCTATTAACCATCTCCGAGCAGTAAAACACGGAATAAATGGTATATGATTAAAGAAGATTTTTAAAACTGTGATTAAAATTCTGACACAGACAGAACTGAGAGGATGATTTCCATAAATTTGGATTAAGGGTCGATAATTGACTTGCTGATTATCGTATCTGACATTTTGTTCAATAAATCATAATTAAAATAAGGCATTTCACCTCGTCTGTGTTATTCTAAATTTCGACACCAATAGTTTCATTTTTACTTCACTCATATTTCAGATCCAGGATCACTTCAGCGTCTCCTTCACACCCTGAAACTCGACCCACTTTGAATCCTGAATTTACTTAGAAAGAATTTTTTTAAATAAGTACTGTAATGATGCTTCTTCAGATCCTGATCAGCAGCATTTTTTCTTAAATAAACACAGAAAACACTGCATCTGACATCAAGCAAGATATTAATTTACACCTCAGCCATGCAGCCACGGGAGGAAAGCATCTGCTGCACAAATCCTGAACAAAAACATCTGGCCTGATATCTCTGCCTGGTTTCATGGCATCAACAAAGCTGCACTGTGTTTGCTGAAGTGGCAGCAGCTGAGAAAAATCACTTCTGTAGATGGAAACCAGACACTGAATTCCTCTTTTCTGGATTTGTAAACCTTCACTAAGCAAAACCTTGCTTGCATGAGTGTGCTATATGTGTATATATTTGCATTTGCACTGTTTAATGTGTATTTTTATATTCTGCGCTTACACTATTCTTTTTATATGAACTTGTCCACTGTGAGATAAATAAAGGCTGATCTTATCTTATGCTGCTTAAATACTGTTGAGATTTTTATAAATTAAAGGAAGCTGGTGCTCATCCTGTTGTCTGCATATCAAACTGTTCAAGAGCAAGACACCAAACCTTAAATTTGATCCCTCAATGTGTGGAAAAGAGTCATGCAAGTGGATCTGTGCAGCAAACAGACACCCAAGGAGGCTACAAGCTAGAAGTTTAAGTGAAATATTGTGGTTTAGCGTTAGCAGCAGAGCTGAGGCAGATGGGAATGTCTTTGCCTTTGCAGGTATTTGTAGATTTACGCTCTCATCTCCAGCATGTGACACTGTGAGTGTTTGTCGTGTTTCTCTGTGAGATGAGCTGGAACGCTGCCACTAAGTCACGTCGACTTCACTCTGACGCAAACGAACGCTGCCTCGACTGATTAAAGTCGCGCCGCAGGTGCCAAAAACATCACGAGCATCAGTCAACGTGTTTAAAGAGAAGCCATCGGAGTGGAGACAAATGAGGAAGGAAAAGGAAGAAGGGAAGCGTGGTGCCGTTTGTTTTTAGAGGAGAATGAAAGGTCAGATCGAGTAGCCAGCTGAGACACGTCGGACTTAAGCACCAAATATACATCCAAACTTGAAAAACATGCATTTCCTGTGCTGATATTTACTTATATTCATGCTCACTGTTCATTTTCTGACATGCACGCACTCATACGCTCCAGCATTCGCTCCATTTGCACAAGACTGAGGACCTCATGTGAACTAGAAATTACAGAAGTTAGAAAAGTTCCAGTCTCACTTGAATTTGCTGACATTATCTGCAATATGATATTCATCGGTTGCCACATAATAACTGTTGAGGCTGCAGAAAGACAGCAAAATGTTCCCTGTTGCATTCGGCCAAGTCAGCTACATGAACATCCTGAAGGTTGTTGCTCTTCAGATGACATGAGATTCTTGAATTTGGACCCAAAATGGCACCAAACTTTAATTTTTGATTGTGAATGCAGCCTCTATAATTCTCAAGCAGGAAAGAGGCAAAAGAGAGACACAGATAACAAAAAAACCTTGCAAAGGAAAAATCACCCAGATGACTAATACTGGTCTAATATTATCACAAGTATTCTGTGTTTGGCAAAATATGTTAGGTAATATTATGATGCACCAGCTTTAACATCTTTAACAAACAGTTTTATTCCTCAGAAGCCACCAGTAGCTTAAAAATCTGCAGTTTCATATGAAGTGTGAGCTCAGAGTTTGAAAGGTTACCGACGCTTTCCATCAAGTGTTTCACCTCAGAGATTGATTTTTGTGTCGTTCTATCACCTAAAAGCTTGGATTTTTTTTTTACCTCCGCAGTGACAAAAAGCTGTATGCATCATATATGTAGATTGTAAGCTGGATGTTTTTATTTAAACAGGGTTAAACAGTTCATCACTTCTTCATGAAGCGCGGAGCAGAGACGACTGTTGAAGCAAATGCAGTCATTAACTCACATAAAATCTATTTTCAATGCTGAATAAAAGCACCAAGGAAAATTAGAGCTGCACCAATCGAGCTACAGCCTACTGATACCGAGCTTATGAGGCAACCTTAAGCGACTTAAAGGCTCAAAAATAAAAAAACGTGTCAAAAACTGCAGTTCCTCAAGCGGCCACTTGAGGCTGAATCCAGCAGCGAGTCAATCCCCATAGACCTCCATGTAAAAACGCCGGAGTTCACAGCAGAAATAAACATGTTTACAGTCTGGTACGGGAACAGTTCTGGTCTCTGTAGGTAAGTTCCACATTCATGACGACTCCAGAGCGGATTCATTTCTATAAAACTCACCCGTTGAAGTTGTATTAAGGCTTAAGGTTATGTGTAGTTGAGGAATGATTGCAAAGCCTGCACCACCTTCAGTCACGCTCCACCTCTTTGCTTATTTATGGGCCAGCTGGGAGTTAGCCAGAGTTTTTCCTGTCTGTTCACCATGACATGTTGAATTCTTTTGCATCATCAGGAACTGAACGAAAACACAGAAATGTGCTGATGTGAATCCCGTTGTCTCACCGTTTTGTCAGGTAGCTGGTGAAGTTCTTCCCGAAGCCGATGACGCCCCAATATTCCCCATTATAGATCCCATCAAAAGCCTCCGTGTGGTTCAAGGGAACCTAGAGATGGAGAAAAAACAGCAGGTTCAATCCAAACATTAAGCACTTAGTCTTATTTTATGGTATTACATAATGTTGACTGTCCACATTCTGGTCTGGTGACATCAGAGCTGCTGGAGGTCGGACGCTTGGCACCAGCTCATGGTAGATAATTTAACTCATCACCGAGGAGCCACTTATCCGACTAGAACTCATTCTCCTGTTTGATAAGAAGCCCAAACATGGCAGAGTCATAAAAATCTAACTACAGCAATAAGGAATCCTGCAGCAGATGGTACAACAGCCCTGATCTCATCACGGAGCGTCCTGTGAAATAAAAACTACCAACGGCAGCTTTTTTTAAACATCCTTTTTTTAACTTTTAGCGCCAAAAGTTTTTTTTCACAGGACGTGTGTGTGTGACAGTATGTTGAAAGATTCTGTGTCACACGAATAAAACCACTTTCCACTTTCACAGTTTCTCCAAAAAATAACTCGACTGAAGCATTTCACAACAATCTGAGCTGTGAGAAAAGTCCTTACTCACAATGCAAACACACTTCTGTCCATCCATCTATCCATCCACTATCTATACACCTCTTAATCCTCACTATGGGGGGCTGGAGTCTATCCCAGCTGACTCAGGGTGAAGGCAGGTTCACCTGGACAGGTAACCAGTCTATCACAGGGCTACACTTAGAGACAGACAACCAAGCACACTCACATTCACACCTACGGACAATTTACAATCACCAATTAACCTCAGCATGTTTCTGGACTGTGGGAGGAAGCCGGAGAACCCGGAGAGAACCCACGCTGCACGGGGAGAACATGGAGACTCCACAGAAAGATCCCGGGTGTCCTCACCGGGACGCGAACTGGCGACCTTCTAGCTGTGAGGCGACAGTGCTAACCACTGAGCCACCCTGCAGCCCCACTTCTGTACAATTAAACAATAAAGTAACGGCCGTGCAAGACTGAATCTGCAGCTGAACAGTTTCTATCTATCCAGTTCCTCTTTGGCTGCAACGTACTGTGAATATAAGATAGAACCTGATGAGGGTTGAACAAATACCTGGTGCACGCTGGAGTTGTCCAGGAAGGAGAGCAGCGACTGGCTGTAGGAGGAGGAGGAGGTCTCGTTGTTCACCACGGCCACATGGATCCCCTTTGGATCTCCTCCAACGCACAAACAGATGAGAGAGATCTGGATGACGGGCAGCAGGAACTGGAAACACAACGAGCTGCGAACACACAGGAGACAGTCGGAGTTACAAACGTGGAGCTTAAAGAAAAATCACCGATTCTGCTTTTTACTGTTAGGTACTGTGAAGCACAACTTGCCCCGGCATCCTCTTCATCCGCACCAGCGTTTTAATCATCAGGGCAGCGATGTTCCTCCACTTGGGCAGCACATGTCGGGCTCGCACCTTCCAGTCGGCTGAACACAAACACAAGGTGAAATTATTTCACATTTACACCATTAATATATTGATTAGATGGGAAAACTGCATTTTGAAATAACTTTAATTGATAGTGACAATGTGAAGGAGGTGAATTATCACCTGAATCTGCAGCTCCCTTCAAATGCACATAGCTTTACTGTAATTTAAACTCATCCTTTACTATTCTGGTTCACTCTAATGGTCCTCAAAGCAGAATTTTTGGCAGCAGTTTCAGAGAAATGCTCTAAAAACGCTGCTGTACACGACCTGCTCTGCACCAAATGACAGATGGATACTGTTAGCCTTTAGCTTTAAATGCCTTGTATCAGGGGTCTCGAACTCCGGTCCTCGAGGGTCGCAATCCTGCAAGTTTTAGATGTTTCCCTCTTCCAACACACCTGATTCACATGATCAGGATCGTTATCAGGCTTCTGCAGAACTTGATGATGAGCTGATCATTTGAATCAGGTGTGTTGGAAGAAGGAAACATCTAAAACTTGCAGGATTGCGGCCCTCGAGTACTGGAGTTCGAGACCCGTGCCTTGTATTGATAAAACACCTGCAATAATGATTTCAGATGATTGTATTTGGTGTTTAAGAAAAAGATTTAATGCATAATTGTGTATAAACTAATGCATGTCAGTACCTGAACATTTAGGAATTTCTGCTGCCGGTGCGACTGCCAGTATCGGCTCGCTCTCGTCCCGCCCGCTCTCAAACGACTGGCTGTTTTCTATCGGCCCACCCTGCGGACTGGATCCTCGTTTGGAGCCGATCTGGTCCGACGTCTCGCACAGCTGCAGGAAGGCTCGCTCCAGAGTCTGCAGCAGGAGGAAAACTGGGTTAAAGATGGTGAAACTACCAGTAAACAGCTTTAACTTGTGTAAGTAAATTCAGTACAAATGACAACAATGTGCCTGTGATTACAGTCTGGACAAGTGCATCACTGCTGAGGCCATCAGTGTTTCAGAACAGCTTCCAAGTACAGTTGGTGTCACTTTAACAGCCAACGCAGCTCCCCGGGGGTTTAGACTCACCGTGGCGCTGTGCTGCTTCATGACGGCCTCTGGAGGACCTTCAGCCAGCAAACGGCCGTTACGCATGAGACCGACCTGGAAAACAGAGAAGAGACGGAAGAGTTATTCACAAGAGGTGTTTCTGTCTCTTTAAAGCAAAAGTTTAGGCGTTATTTTATACAGAGGACAGCCTCAAGAGATAAAATTAAATGATGTCACTTGCACGTAAATCCATTTTTCCCCCCGAAGAACAAAAAAATTTGCACAATATTAAGTTTAATCAACAAACTGTACGTCTAGTGAACATTTACATGAAGTTTCTGATCTCGACAACTTTTACATTTCTTCCCAAAACACATAATGCAACCACAGAAATGTTTCAAAACTATTTAGTATTTCTTGAACTACTCATTCAAGTGTGCATGAAAACAATGAGCCAAAAAATGTGAAGAAAAGTGGGCAAAAGATCTTTAATATAAATTCTAAAACATGCCTGTTTCTGCCTCTAATGGTAAAAAATGTGATTATTGATCAAAATATAAAGCTGGAAGAGTGGTTTTCATTTAAGAGAATAAATTACAGTCATTTGCAAAAGAACAGTGACATTTCTGTTTATTTCCTGTTGTTGTTCTTTACTTTATTCAACTTTGTTGAGTGAATGTTAATTACATAGTTCTGATTTATACCAAAATATATTAACTATAAGTGCATCTCTTACTGGAAATCTGAATCTCATCACTTCTTGGAGCAAATACACGTCTATTCTAAGTGATGTTTTATTACAGAAATGAGCATGTTTTACAGGCATGTAAATGTGTTTTTTAACTATTTTTGGTAACTTTGGTTCATCATAAAGACTTTCTTCGTAGAAGCGAGACACCAGCTACAAAAAACAGCAAACAGGCTTTTGAAATTGTGATTCCTTCTGTGTGTGAAAGGCAAACTTATCCCATCAGTCTCCTCAGTGGGTCAAACACAGAATAAACAAAAGCTGCACTTGCGATGTGATCAAAGTCGACCTCTTGTACCAGTCGGCCTGAGACCGATGAAGCTGCAGCATGTTGATCCAGCAAAGCTCTTTCCTCTGCGGTGGAGCGATGCGTCGCTGCTGCGTCACCTGACTCACTTCTGTCAAGGTGCAACCATCAAAAAGACGAATGCAAACCTGCCTCGCTCGCCCACAAACCCTTCATTCAGCCACGAATGGAGGTTAATTTATGTGCCTGCCTTCCTTTTCTCTCTCTGCTTTTCTTCACAGTCTGGATTTGTTTGTTGGCAGGCTGCAGTCCAGGAAATGCAAAGTTTCACATTTCTTTAACGAGATGCGGAGGGTCAACGTCCGGAGCGGCCGTTTAGTTTATCGCAACGTGATCAAGGTGATAAAAATCATGTAATCAGAGCCGATACACGCCTATCGCGTTCAGATAATCACTCTTCCAGCTGTCCACTTCTGTCTTTTTTTGTACCCAGCATCATTTTCTTATCTGTGTCATTTAAACAAACCATAAATATGCTGCACAAGCTAGACTTAGGAGGCTTTTTCTATCATGTTCTTTCAACACGCTCTGATTTTCTGACCCTATCTGTGGCACTACATTGCTAAACCTCCAGTGTAACTCATAAATATATCGTTTATTCTTTCCTCAAACCTCCAGGCACTGCAGCTTTGAGCAAGTATGTTTTTGTTGGGGACTATTTTCAGCAGCAGATTAATACACATTTGGCGCCGCGGTGCTGCAACATGCCACCCGGTGCGATGCAAAGCAGACTTTTTTGGCAGCAACATGCAAAATGAAGACACAAGAGAGCCTCTATGCAAACTCCGTCCCTCTTCCACTCACTGAATCTGAGCTTTTGTCCCTCCTGTCAAAGCTAATAAAGCCTAAAGTGCATCCAACATGCTAACGGATCAATAGACTTGTTTATCTACGAGGAGCACAAACATAGAGACTTTGTTCTATTTATTCTCTGCCTGTGTTATTGAGTGCAGTGCATTTGTGCTTAATTGGTGTGTTTCTGTACATGCATGTGTGCATCATCTCACCACGTGGGCTTGCCTGGCCTCCTCTATGTAGTGTGTGGTGATAATAACGGACACTTTTCCCGTCTTCACAATCTCCACCAGATGCTGCCAGATCCTAGAAAGAAACCAAACAAATTACATAACAGTTGACCTGCTCACTGATTGAGTTTTACAAAAAGAAAAAAAGAAATCACAGCTTACGACTTCGCCAAATAACAGTTTCGCTGCCAGCCGTCTGATCTGAAGAGGCTTTGTGATTACACAATGACACTGGAGCAACACACTGCAGGGGTGCTGCTGTACGCCTTAAACAAAGATTTCTGAACTGCTTTTCTGGAGCATATGCACCAAAGTTTGTGTTGCTTATCTGTGCAAATTCTTTCGCGGTTGTCAAATTATTAACGTGAGGAATGTGCGATGTGTACAGACGGGGATAACTCTTGTGGAAATGTGATTTGGCAGCACTGTTAATCCGTTGCTGTAAGTCAAGCAGGCGTACGTCTTTATTAAAGAGCCCATGTTGTGCACATTTACACCATCGTTTTTTTTAAAATCTAAAGTTCTTTTTAAAGTGCTTTAAAGTTCAAAAAACAGATTATTTTTCTCATATCGTACATGACGGCTGCACTTCTGTCTGAAACGTTTCGATTTAGCGCCTGTCTCTTTAAGGCCCAGTCTGCTCTGATTGGTCAGCTGAGCCTCATAAAAGAAAGGTAATGTTGGAGATGCATCATCCCAGATCTACCAGTATAGGAATGTAACTGTAGCAGAAGAGCAATAAAATAACGGTGAACTGCAAGGAAACTGCTCATTCTTTGAGCCAGACTAGCTGCTAGACAGGTCTTATGCAAATATTTAACTCAGTGATGTAGATAAGTAACGGGAGAAAAGCCTGGACGTCAAACAAGGTGTTCTGACTGTTCAGGAGCAGATTTTGTGCAAATTTTTCAAGTTTGCACACCTTTTACAGGCCCAAAAAAGCAGCTATGTAACACACTAAAGGAAAGACAAAGAACATAAAAATCAGAATACTGGCTCTTTAATATGACGTTAGCATAAATGTGGGCTCTTTAAAGTAAAGGCTGCTCCTTAAACAGGTAACGAATGACAACATAGTAAAACACACAGCTGAAGTTATAATTATTAGCAAATGCTGCACATAAAAAACAGCCATTATAGCTGCTTACGACTACATTATAGCAATTATAAAGCTTTTATTAAATGTTGATGTACTGCTAATAAAGTAAGCAACACATGCATGTGTAATAAATGGCCGCCATTGTTCGAAAACCGTCAATTACATGTATGCAAATAATCAAATCTGTCATGCCAAAGGGTATGAAATTAGTATAAAATGTGGATGCTGCTATAATTTAATCATCTGAAGGGAAATTTGTGTGAATATTCTGATTCTAAACGTACGGTATCAGTATAACTAGTGTTGGAGAAGGTTAAAGGGTGAATATCTTCTTTAAAAATGCACCTGGACAGCAGTTACAGCCGACTGAGTTTAACAAAAGTAATCTTGATTATCATAGTCAGCATACCCATGTTATATACATATTGTGATAAAAAGATCAAATCTGGGGTTGCTGTACTTTCAATGTCTTTGCTGTTGGAAGATAAATTAGAAGAGCTCGTCTTATTCAACCAATCGTTGCTAAATAAAATCAAGAAGATGTCTTGGTGAAATATTACTGTGTCCAAATCCTGCACAAGTCCTGTGTCATACTTTTCTTACAACTAAAAACAAGACATTTGTAGGTGAAATGTTGAATCAATTATACTATAAAGACCAAAAAAGACAGAAGCTTAGAATAAATGAATTTTGCTATTGTTTTGTCTGTTTAGTCATTAAAAATAAAACCAGCAGATGTGATGCTCCACATCTTTACCACAGCTGTAATGTTAGTTCTCACTTGTAGATTCTCTCAAATGTACCTACAGCGGTGCTTCAGAAGATAATAAAAATAATAATGTGCTTTATTTATGGCAGAATGAACGCCCTGTTTCTTTATGACACAAAGAGCCTAAAGCTGTGGGATAAAAACTATGCTGGAATTCACGTAGGACATGTTTCCTTTAAATGAAGGGGACAATATTATGCGTTACTCACCTGTGGGGCATCAAGCTCTTTTAAAACATCCTGACACACCTTGTTACCTCTGCTAGGGAGGAGGACTGGATGCCTACTGAGGCTGATAAATATTGTATATTTATAGGAAATCGTGTGCAATTTTTGATGCAAAGCATGAAAAAGGGGCAAATTCTGTTTGCCACCAAGTTTGGTATGATTTAACAAGGATATAGATTTTTATTTAAGTTTGTCTGGTTCACCCAAACATTCCCGTATACGCACGTCACCCTCCCATTAGTTTAATATGTTATTTATTGGAGTATGAGTGAAACGACGGGGACATAAAATCACATACTTTGCCCTGAGAACGGGGTCGACTCCGACCGTGGGCTCGTCCAGGATGAGCAGCTCTGGGTTCTGCAGCAGAGCGGCTCCCAGAGAAACCCTCCGCCGCTGACCTCCGCTGCAACAAACACAGAAAACCAGCGAAGGAAATGTTAAAAAGCGGCCAAAGGGCAACAGAGCGAATCCTCTCCCACGTTCCTCGTGGTTTCGTAATCCACCTCGCATGCCGCTCACTCCAGAAACCTGCAAGACAAACCTGCCTGACAACACGGAGACAAACAGCAACACCTGAGGCAGCGACGCAGCATTTCAGCCGATTCACACGATTTTATTGATATCATCTGAGCACAAAATCCACTTTTAATGCATCCCCAGTGAGCAGATTGATCCGAGACTGTAGTAAAGAGAGAGAGAACCAAACAGAAGAACATGAAGCAGATTACAAACACACGTGGCATGTTTATTCATACCAGGAATGTCTTGCAGATTATGTGCAGTGGCTTGTTTAAGGCTGCAGCAGAACAAGAGAGGAGAGGATGAAACTCAAGGGCTCATCTTTGCAGCGGTTTCCAGAAGTCGCAGCTCGGTAACATGACGGTCTGCTACGCCGCGAATGACATAAATACTACATGAGCTGCTAATGAACGCTGCTTTGAAGGGCCTCTCGGGGAACAGAAAGGGCTTTGTAACGAACCAGGGATGTGAATCCAGAGCTGCAACAAGAGATGGTGATTACTCCTCCTCCGATAGCTGAGGAATATGAAAGGGCCATAAAGTAGTCTGCCGCTTTCGCCGATCTGCCGGAGCCTCAGAGACTCGAAAAAACATCTCTAGTGGTCGATATAATGAGGAAAGGCAAAGTTTTTTTAAACATAACTTGGTTGTTTCCTTTCAAAACTTTCTGGTTTCATCTCATCTCAGACTGGAAGTCAACGACGGACTGAACAACCAGGCTCTGCAGACAGTCACGAGTTCACTGGAACTAAAGAACCTGAGCTGCCAGTCGGGTGGCAGGTTAAAGCTCAGATTTTTGATTTGGACAGTGATGCAAACAGGGATGTAGAGTGACAGGCTCTGACGAAACAGAAACTCCCGCTTGCTTACATTAAAATTCCTTGTTGCACACGTTAATGTCTTGTGTGCATAAGATGAAAAAAAATAGCCTCGAGGGGTTTACAGATGAAAGAAAGACTCGTTTTTTACAGTCTATGACCTGCAGGGTGTTTACCAATATACAAGTAAAGATACGAGATGTTCCCTTGAATGAAACGGTGAGGGACTTTGTGGATATTTGTCTGGACAGCAACACAAAAACACGTAAACTACAGTTTCCACAATGGCCGTTTTGAGGATAAAATATATGTTTGCTAGCGAAATAAAAAGTTAAACTGTAAAGTGACTAACAGCTACAAAAACCTGGTGGATATTCTTTTTAGTTGCTGTAACTGTGGCTTCATATTTGCATAATTCAAAGGAGGTTTATGTTATCTTGCACTCCTAAATGGAAACTTTTAACAACAAGGTACATAGGTAGGAGTATTCTGCAAATAGCACTGCTGCAATAAAGCCATCTGTATTTGACTTTCGTCCGTTTGCTTATCAAAAAGTCACGTTGTTTTATAAGCATGGATTTACAAGCTGTAGCCGATAGAGAGATGATGTTTGTCTGAGCATAAGTGCAGATGATACAAGGGTCAAGGTCTGCTGACTTTTATGGACAGCTGTAAATACACCATTATCTCGCTTCAAAAACCAGCTTTATCAAGGACATGATGCGTTTGGCCAAACTGACTCTATGAATCACGCAGCACTCAGTCGTGCTTCCAGTATCACGCACTCTGTCTGTGGAAGATCAGTTCTGAATCGCTGCATTTTAAACTCCTGTCTAATATCTGTTTACCTGAGATTTCGGACCAGGCTGTGCTTCTGAGGTAGATCCAGGAAGTCGATGAGGAAGTCCATGCGGGCCTGGGTCTCCTTCGACGTCAGGCCGTGGACTCGGCCGAAGAAGGTCAGAGTGTCGCTGATGGTGAACTCGTTGTAAAGCGCCAGTTCCTGTCAAACACAGAAGAGCTTCAAAAAGTTGTATTTGATGCTCTAATGTTCCTGCAGCTGTTACACACAAGGACCCTGAACTCAAAGAACATCATGGACCTGATATTAAGAAAAAGATACTTCTACTTTTAGTAAGTGAAGGGTCGAACAATTATGATGAGAAGCATCAAATGGTTTGGCCACTTATACATCTGTGGCTTCTAGAAACATTCAACATCAATGTCTTCCAAATGGCTGCAAGAAAAACACTTTTGGATATCTGACATTGAGAAATATGAACATGCACTCGTATTTTCATCCACGAAAAGAAGGCAAACTCTCAGTAAACTTGATAAAACAAAAACAAATAAAAACCATCTCATGGACCAAGTTGGCATCCAGGACACTGTTCTCAAGTGATTTGCCTCCTACTAGCAGACAAGTCCTTTTTTGTTCAGATTAGGAACTGATCTTTCTCTAATCCCTTCCCCCAATCAATTGTGGTGTACCTCAGGGCTCCATCTTAGGCCCCATTTTAATTTCTGTGTATATTCTCCCTTTAGGCTCCATCTTCCACAAACATAACGCTTCCTTCCACAGTTGTGCTGATCAAATATTGTCTGTGAATCTTCTCCAGGATGGTAAAAAAACATGCTCCAGTTAACTGATGGTGTTTTGCTTCCCTCCCAACACCACAACAAACAAAAGCAGCCACTTAAAGCCACCGACTGACCGCAACCCTTCAAGCCGACGCCAGGAATCTTGGTGTCATCTTTGACTCGGCGCTGAAATTTGACTCAGATTAACTCTGTGGTGCAACTTTCACCCGAGGAGTATTGCCAAATTGAAATCGATTCGCTGTCTAAACGGCATCTGTTCTTCCGTATTGTTCAGGCTTTTCCGTCTCGTCTGCAGCTGCTGCAAGACGCCTGACTTGTACCAAAAACATCACGCCTGGATGAACATCCCTGTTAAATACAGCACTGATTTTAAGTTTTTTTTTATTTGTTCATAAAGCCTATTTAATTAACTTAATAAACACTTCATTTTGGTTGTAATGCATCAAATAGCGCTGCTCAATTGTAAAAGCAACATTTTCCAGCTCAGCTCAGGATACATACTAGTTTAAAAAAAAGAGGTAAATTCAGTAGATTTGTTCAGTAAGTTTCTGTTTCCTTTGCTCCATTCAGCAGATTTGCTTTCTGAGCACTCAGACCTTTGACTTTGCATTTTCTTCCATCACTGGAAGGATTGAAGTCTGGAATTCTTGAGAAAATATTTAGTTTTGGAGGATTAAAGGCTTAAATAATAGCACATGCACATTTTTGTCTGTACCAGCAAATGAATAGGATATAGTATGTATCGCCACAGTAGCTGCTTTGTTTGACGACGGATTTCTCTGCACGGCCACAGCGACGCGATAACGGCAGCGGGACACATCCGAGGTGTCACATTGCTTCCTCTCCGGGTCACAGATCACTTCCTGCGGGGATGAATGTGATGCTCAGGGTCACACAGGAGGAAGCATGCCATGTGTGCGATCGGCCTCATCAGATATCCAACCTGACAGCGGCGGGGCACGCTCAGGTACAGTTCGCTCAGGTACAGTTCGCTCACTGTGACACAAACTAAATTACAGAAACCGTAGAGGAAGGCGCTTGGCATGTCTGTGGCTGTAAACAGCAGCACACCGACAAGATCACTGGAGTGAGAATTTGTAGAGAATAGCTGCAAGAAGTCGGTAAAAATAAGATGAATATGAAACTATTCAAGTTCTCTGCATCAGCCTGAAGAGAATGTAAGATGAGTTTAGTGACTAAAATAGAGAATTAAGTCTTTTTGCAGGAAAAACTTCCCTTTATGTCACATTAAAAGCCTTTTCCAAACATGTTAAGGATCTTTTTGCACCAAAGCAAACACCTTTTAATGTGAATTTAACGTGGTTTACCTGCGGCATGTATCCCACCATCCTCCCCGGGACGTTGTGACCGGGAAACGCAGGCGGCTTCCCCAACACAGTGATGTGACCCCGCGAGATCTTCAGGGTTCCCACGATGCATTTCAGGAGCGTGGTTTTCCCACATCCGCTGGGCCCCAAGAGGCCATAGCTGCAAAAGCACAAGAGGGATTCAGGTAAAACTCAACAACTGGTTTCATGTGACATTAAAAGCATCAAGCTTGTGGTGACGTTACAAGTTTCCTGGTTCAAATGCGGCATCACAGCTCTGACCTGCTTTATCAGTTAGTGAGCGAAAGGAACCAAGACGGTGGAGAAAGTGTAGCGTCTACACACAGAGTCAAGCATATGAGGGAGGTTTAAGATCATCAGATGAGATACGGTGAAACCCAACAATGACTGCAGCCACTGTGACAGACGTACCTTTAAATACGCAGCACAACTGTGTAAATCACTGTCAAGACAAACAAAGCAAGTCGACGCAAGGACGCGATGTGCTACACTCAAGAAAATCTGCTTTACCAGAAGCATCATGAACGGAACATTTAGCAGCTGAAGTTTGTCCATCCATCCATCATCTATACACCGTTTAATCCTCACTAGGGTCATGGGGGGCTGGAGTCTATCCCAGCTGACTCAGGGTGAAGGCAGGTTCACCTGGACAGGTAACCAGTCTATCACAGGGCTACACTTAGAGACAGACAACCAAGCACACTCACATTCACACCTACGGACAATTTACAATCACCAATTAACCTCAGCATGTTTCTGGACTGTGGGAGGAAGCCGGAGAACCCGGAGAGAACCCACGCTGCACGGGGAGAACATGGAGACTCCACGCAGGAAGATCTCGGGTGTCCTCACCGGGACGCAAACCAGCGACCTCCTTGCTGCGAGGCCACGATGCTAACCACTGAGCCACCTTGCAGCCCAGCTGAAGTTTGTGTGGACCACAAATCCTTGCCGACTAGTTTGATATGCGAATGTGTCACCGTTTGTTTACAGCCTGCTTCTGAGTCTTAGTAGCTAAACAAACAACTACAAGTTTAACTGTGCAGCTACAGCCAGGAGGCCACTAGCATAGCTTAGCATAGCTTAGCATAGCTTAGCATAAAGACTGGAAGGAGGGGAAACATATCAATTATGACAGAAATCCACCTATCAGCACCTCTAAAGCTCATTACTCGTTTAATATGTGGGGCTACAACAATACATCATCCTGCATAACTATGATGTAAATAAGACACATGCTTGATAATGAGCTTAAAACACTCGCCATTAGGGGTCATTTTTTTTACTGCTGAGGGAGTCAAACCAGCTTTTTCCCCACTCGTGTCCAGTCTTTAAACCAAGCTGACTGGTTCCAGCTCTGCATCTACTTAAAGGTGGAGTCTGCCGTACTGGACGAACAGCAGCCTAATCCCACAAACCTACAAACTAAACCCTTGCAGACTTAATAAAGGCCACTGATGTAGAGCCGAGTGTAAGAGTTCCCGAGGGTTTGAAATGGTTTTATAGAAAAAGACAAATGGGACATAAAAATAAAAAATAAAGTGAATTTGGACTCATTCACAGTTTCATTAGCCACAAACACATGCAAACTATGTTTTACTGGAAGAGCTCCACAAAACATGTAATAAACAGACACAACAGTGAGCAGCCAGGTGATGCCACTGACTTGCTGCTTGATTTGTGTTTATTTTGTGGGACCAGGTTCATACGTCTATACAGAAGAGTCCCTGATCAAAGTCTGCAGATATGTGGACGGCCACGAAATCACATCGAAAAGCCATCAGAGCCCTCGTGAACTCTGTGGTTTGACAGTGGGATTGATCCATTGTTGATGTTTTGTTGCGTTTGCCAACTAGTTGACTGGATCTAGTAACAGAAGATGTCTTCGATAAACGTCTAACTACCCCTGACGGTGGTGATAAGTTATATTTAAAACCCAGCAGACGCACTAACGTCGCCGTTCCTCATGTTGTGTGATGACTGTTTCCCGACACAATTTAAAAAGAAACTCGTCCTCTTTGGTCATGTGAGAAACCGGGTTTAGTTTTAATTATTTTGGAGGTTAGAAATTTCCTCCACATCAGGATATACTTTAGTTACATCATGTCCACTTGATGCAAAACAACTAAACATACACTGCAAGCAGCTTATTCTTCTCTCTTCATTATTCTCTTAATGGCACGCCTTCTCTTGAAATCGCATGCATTCGTTTCGTCTGCACGCTTTCTTGTCGTGACACTATATCAGCTTTGTCATTTAGCACATTTACAACCTGCTAGAAACCTTGTCAGCTTTGACAGCCTTTTCACATTTGTCATTTTCCCACAGTTTCTGTGCACAAGAATGAACTGTAACACGAGCGAGCGCATTTCTGTCTCTAGGTTTGTGCTTTTACCCCCCAAATCTTCTCATTTCTTTGTCCTTCCAAGAATGCAGGTATGTGTGAGGAAAAGTGACACAAATCTTGTATAATGAAGCTCACGTGCAGATAAATGACAGATGGATCGCAGCCAAAAACAAACGGCATATACATCTATTTATTCTAGGAACTGGGAGTTGACAGCCGTTGAGATGCACTAAACTCAAAATTTCAGCTTTAAGGAGACAAACAAAGTGGATTCATTGCAGGTAAACCTGACTGTCCTACAGGAAGTTACAGCTGATCAGTGGGCAGATACATGAGAAAGGAGAAGGCGAGTCGACTGGCTCCGGGCAGGTCCAAGAATGTGAGCATCATTTGCATGTTTAAAGCTTGTTGGCCGACTGGGAAAACAAGCACGAGTCCAGTTGTTGTGCCTGTTGGTGCTAAAGAGCCTCACACACTTTATAGTTTGATCTTTCTTTCTGATCTCTCGTTATCTGATCCTTTTTTTTCCAGATCTCCACTGTAATTAAAGAAAGAAAAAATTATACATCAGCAGTCTGAAATCCCAGCCAGCTTTGAAGCACTCACATGTGTCCCTGCGGCACCGCCAGGTTCAGGTTGCTGAGGACCTTCAGCTTGCCGTACGACCGGCACACGTCCCGGCACTGGATGGCGTAATCCTCCTGTCCAGCAGGCAGAGGCGCCTCCAGATCAGCCTTCATGCTCGCCTCCTTCATCTGGAAGACAGAAAACACTTCATGAAACACCGATAACTGTCCTGGTGGCCGTCTTTCTGCACGCTGACGGTGTTCTCCTCAAAGCTCCACAGTGTTTAGGTGCTCCAGTATGCACACCTCTCTAGTAGGTGTCTGGATGTTTAAGATCAAGTCAATGGAAGCAAAGGAAAGCTCATTAGAAGCGAGGTTTAAAATGCCAATTATTTAATTTAAATGCTTTCTGTAACACTTTCTGCATCTTCTCCACTACATTCTGGAGGCAGATATTTGACTTTATACTCGACTAAATTCATTTTAAAGTTTAAATTGCAGGTTAATTAGCAGATTTAGATTATCCAAATATAAATTATATGATAACATGATGGATTAAGCCTCCTAGTTATATACAAACTAATCAAACTTGGCTGCATCGTTAAAGTTCCTGAATCTGTAATTATAATCCAATACTACAATATACATGATTCTGAAATGGGCCATTCTGTGTCATGAGCATGTTTTGGTACTTTGATGGCAATACTTGATACTTCTACTCGAGTAAAGAACCCAAACACGTCCTCCACGACTGGTTTTGATGTTACGTAAAGCGTTTGTTCTTTAATGACGTTAACGTGATGATTCACGTCGAACACAAAAGCGGCCACGGCGTGGTTTTATTGTGCTGAACAAAGACCTTCAACCACATTTTTATAAATTTGTTTCTGCCACTAAGACAGTTGAGTTTTAATGAAGCCAATAACGGAAACATAAAAACATCGTCTTCCTCTTTCGCTCTCACTTCCTTTCGCCAATCAGGGCCACAGATATTACTGTCGCCTGGAGCTTTTGTAAAAGCATGCTCTCCAAACATGCACTTAACCGGCACCAGGCGTGTTTGTTTGGGTTGCTTAAGTGGCTTCATTTGAACAGAGTCATTAGTGAAATATTCATGATGAGATTGTTATCTAGTTTTCCTGTTTGCTTTCTTTCTGCCCCTCAAGCCGACCACAATAAATACACTTCCGCAATCTTTTCCTTTTATTTAAAAATCCAGAGTCTTAATCAGAATCTGTGATGTTTAGTTAGGTGTGTTTGCAAAGGTGAGGGATTTGGGAGGAGGGGATCTCCATTCCTTGCATATCAGACTAAAACACACAGATCAGCATCGGTCAAGAACGCACCTTTTGTTGCAATAATATGTTGTGAACCTCCACAAAAGCTGACTTGCAATGGATTTAACAATTCCAGACTCACTGAGGTCAACATGTTCTTATCACACCTGGATCCTTTTGTTTTTTCCACCCCCCTCCCAAAAAAAAAAAGCACATTTCAGGCATTCCTTGTTTCTGCTTTACAGAAGAAACTGGGGTGTTTTGTGCATCTTTGCCAGCCCTGCAGACAGTAGCTTACATTTAGCACCTGTAAGGTGTTTTCAAGCAGCGTCTGTAACTGCTGACTTGGACAAGGTTCAGCAATAACATCTGACTCCTGACGAGGACTGCAATTCATTAATGCATCTTTTATTTTATCAATTAATCCAACAGCTGCTTTGTCTACAAAATGTCAAAAAAAAGGTGAAAATGTAGATCCTTGTTTTGTCCACCACCCCAATATATTCAGTTTACTGTCACAGAGGAGTAAAGAAACCAGAAAATATTCACATTTAAGAAGCTTGAATCAGAAAATTCTCCTTTTTTTTTTCTTAAAAAAGTGCTCAAACTGAGAAATCCATCATCAAAACAGTGACTAACTGAATGGATCCGTCGCTGCAGCTCTCCTCCTCACTGAGTTTTCTTCAAAAGGGCTTCGCTGCAAACAGCTGAATAAAAATGCAAACCATTCTTAGTAAGCCTGTCACCAAACCACCGAAAGAGGAAACCAGGGCAGTCCCTTGTTTTGTTTTTTTTCCTCTTTCTCTCTCACCAAGAATGCAAGCAGGAGGAGAAAGTAGTTTACCCTTTAACCCAAAACTCCCAGAAGAATCTAAGGGAGACAAAACGCCAACAGCTCTCTCACGCTCTGATGTTCCTGGTGGTGTTCTTTGAATCCCGGCCGAGCTTCTGCAGACGAAGTATGTGGGTCGTACAACAACCCCGGTAATCTCTAATAACGGCCTTCTTTCACGGGTTTCCAACTAACTCCCTCCTTTAATCCAGAATCTCTCATTTTTTCCAAGCGAGGAGATTAGGGAGATTGCGTAATCTGGTTGGCCTCACCTTTGGCACTGTAGCCTACATCTGCAGACATCTCGCCCTCATCCTGCACCAACTACAGCAGGAATACCTCCGATATCAACCCACCTCGTATCCAATCAGCAACATCTGAGATAACGCTGGAAAACCAAGATAAGAGGACACCCTGACATGAATCACACTGATGGCAGATAAGGCAGCAGGAACTCACCCGG
Source organism: Stegastes partitus (assembly GCF_000690725.1). Classification (NCBI taxonomy): domain Eukaryota; kingdom Metazoa; phylum Chordata; class Actinopteri; family Pomacentridae; genus Stegastes; species Stegastes partitus. The sequence goes on along the minus strand of NW_007579553.1, from coordinate 26,801 downwards.
AGATGAAGAAGAAGAAGAAGAAGAAGAAGAAGTAGACAAAAGGCAGAAGTGGAAAGGATGATGAGCACCTGGTGAGTGAGTCCAGACTGAAGAGAACTGAAGAGAGCATGTGAACATCAGCTGACACCAACATCTCAGCTGCACTAATGCAAAGTGGAAGAACAGGTTCCGTTTAGGAGGTGTCAGGCGGAGGAGGCATGTTTTCCTCAGAAAAACAACACAGCCATCACATGCACATCCCCCTCAAATATAAAGCTTTGGGGTTTTTTTGGAGAAATTTTGTACAAAAACGCTTGATTTGCTCCATTTAAGTCTCCAAATCAACCCTCGGGGAGACATTACTCACTTGTAGCTCTGGCAACTTGAGATTCTGACTTGATTATTTCATCCAAAACACAGATTTTTATTTTTTTTTTGTTCCAGTCCCTCTTTTCCATCCATGTGACTGGATGGAGAGAAACCACCACACTGTGCCTCTGCAGGTTCTTCTGGGTGGACACTCTCCTCTGCCTGCGTTCCCTACAAAGCCTCTCTCCTCATTCATCCCCTGCTCTGTTGACCAGGAAGAATTCCTACCTTGGCTGCCAAGTTGTTGCCAACTTGCGTCACCGCCATGTGAAGAGAAAACGGGATCGCAGCAGAGCTCTGGATTCAGCAGCGAATCGAGGCGCATTCACCGAACGTGAACTGTTCAAGAGTGGCCGATGTTCGGGGTTATTTATAAGCCGAGCCTCTGCAGGCTGCCTGCACCGGCCGACCAGCTGCCGCACTTTCACTTCTCTCTTTCAAATCAGCGCGTCACACGGGATGAGAGCGCCTCCGCCGCCGCCGCAGCAGCAGCAGCAGCAGCAGCAGCGGCGGCGGTGCGCAGCGCGGCGCTCCCAACCGCCTCCTTCCGGGCGATAGCGCACATCCTCCCTCCCTGTAAAGCTAACCATCTATCCCTACATTTCTACCATTGCGCCATTAAAAACAAAACAGAAATGAGAGCACAGTGAGCCTGCAGCAGCAGCAGCGGCTTGCATCCTCTACACTTGCTCTCCATCTCGTGCAGCAGCGCGTCAAGGCCTGCTGTCCGGCATCGATCCTTCTCCCGCAAAGATCGCGTCCCTAAAACTGCCCAAAAAGCGTCTTACCCGCTCGTCCATCTCGGTGCAGTCTGCAGGTGCGCTCGTCCCATCAGTCCGGCCCGGTGCAGCCTCCGCGGCCATGGCGGCAGGGAGGAGGGCGGACCGCAGCCTCTGCAGGGGGAGAGAGAGCGACAGAGAGGGGAGAGGGAGCGGGAGAGGGACGGATGCGCTGTGGGACTTCTCGTAATGAACTCGGTCAATCTGTTGGCTCTGATTTTCAAACAGAGCAGCAACCGGCTGAGAAAACGCAGCATGTTAGTGTTTTGTGGCCTATAAATGATTGCCAACTCTGGATCAGTGAATGCATCTGCTGCAGGTCACATGGAACTAATCTGCTGCTGCAAATATATCCATTGTGCAGTTTGAAGCTCTTTAATTGATGTAGTTTATTCACCAGATGCTGATATAATTCCACATGGTGTCTGATTTCTTTTTGCTGCATTCCTGTGTGAGAACAAGGCCAGCCACTTTAACTCACTGTACATTTTTTATAAGATGATCTGCTGGACGTGTTTTACAGTGTAACCAACACCCTGCGGTCATCTCATCTCCCAAACGGCCTTCAGTATTGTGGATTGTGTTTCCAGGGGTCTTGCTCTGTTACCTTTCTAATCCGCTGATGGAGACGCAGGTTCATTATGAAAGCAACACCTCATCCTCCTTCCTTCTCACGCATGTTCTGTCTTTCTTCTCTCAGTAAAGACTCTGCAAAGAAGATTTAAGAACAAATGTGGGGAAATTATTTTCAGTATATTGTTGCAATATTTGTGCAGTTCCCAAAGAAACCAGAAGATGGCAGCAAAAACCAAGATACTCAGATGAAAGAAAGATAAAAATGGAAATTAATCAGTGATAAGTAATGCTAAAAAGGAGGAAACAACTAGTATACAGTGCCTATAAATAGTATTAACCCTCCTTGGAAGCTTTTCCTATTTGTTGTTTTTTTAACATTGATTTTTTATGAATATAATTTGGATTTTTTTTGACAAGAATTTGTACAAATAAAAAAGTCTTTAATGCTAAAGTGAAGGCAGATTTTTTTCCCCCTACAAATTAATGTCAATTACCAGAAATGTCAAACATAAAATAAGTGACCTAAGTATTCACCTTCAAGTCAGTATCAAGGAGATGCACCTGCTGCAATTCCAACATTGAGTCTGTGTAGATGGTTTCAATCAGCTTCACACATCTGGACACTAAAATTTTACTCCATTTTTTTTTGCAAAATTTTTAGGTTGCACAAAGCTCATGAGTAAACTGCTGTTCACATGGAACCCTTCTCCACTTCGGCCTTCAAGGGTCTCGCTTGAATATTTGCTACTACCACCAAGATCTGCACAAACTCTAAGTTGGACTGAGGTCTGGGCTCTATCTCAGCCACTCCAGAACATTCACTTTCTTGCCACTGAACCATTTCTGTGTAGCTTTAGGCCACTGACTTGCTGGAAAACAAACCCTATCAAGTCCAAGTCCTCCTGCAGACTGCATCAGGCTGTCCTCCAGGATTTCTCTGTACTTTGCTGCATTAATTTCACCTTTACAAGCCTTCCAGGCATTGCTGCTGAGGAGCATCCCTACGTCATGATGCTGCCACCACCGTGCTTCACAGTGGATGGTGTGTGTGATGATGTTTGCTGTCCAAACACAGCATCAAGTCTGATGAACAAAAAGCTCAACTTTGGTCTCATCAGACCAAAGGACCTGCAGAGTCTCCCACATGCCTTCTGGTGAACTCTAGTCCAGATTTAATGAACTTTTTCCAACAGCGACTGTCCCCCACTCTCTCATAAAGCTTCGGTGAAGACTGATGAAGCTTTTTAGCTCCTTCAGAGGAGTCAGAGGTGTCTTGGTGGCCTCCCTTCACTAGTCTCCTTCTTGTACGGTGTGGAGTCGTCTGGCCAAAAGGTCAAGGAAGGTGGTAGGCCAGCAGACTTTCTGTGTACAAATAGAGGCAAAGATTTTATTTTACAGTTCTTCTCTACTCATGTGAGAATTAAAAAACACACACACACAAAAAATACAAGGGAAAACTTTAAAATTATCCATAGCTACTCAAAAAAGTGGTTCATTTTGGCAGCAAAGCCTCACCCCTCTCAAGAGAACAAACGCTCTACCCTTTATATAGGGTTCCCAATTCACACCTTAATCACTTCAGCCCTACCATCATGCAACACGGTGTTCTATTCTGTAACCGTGATGCAAACAAAACTGCAAACAACATCACTGCACACACTGCAGACTTGTTGGCATGTCTGAATGTCTCCTTTAGAGCAAAGCGTACTGAAAGATGCCTTTTAATACAAAATACACATCCGTCTAAAACCGAAGAACCCTCCACTTGGTCTGGCCCAGTGATGTCACTCTGACATCATAAATCCAGGAAGTGGTGGGCGGCCCCCTCCCAAACACTAGTCCTGCATGGTGAGCCAAAGAACAAACAGTTAAACCACATCTGACCTGTAACCTAACACAAGATAACTAGTTTACTAACTTACACTAGCACGGTTAAATTAAGGAAAAACAGCATTGGTAGTAACTCTAGGAGGATTCACACATGTGCCATATCCCGTCCATGTCTTAATGGATTTAGCTGTTCAGTTACTTGGAAGTTTTCTTGTATCCGTCCCCTGAGTTGTTTGTCAGCAGAAGATCCAAGTGCAGACCCAACCATGGCAGGTAGGACGTGGAAATAAACAGACAAGCTCTAACAAACAAACTTACTGGTGCGGTACAAGTGAAAAGGCGGCTGGTGATCCAGGTAGACATACAGCCAAAAGCAAGGAAGGTAATCCAAAGAAAACTGGATCCACAAATCCACAGAAATCACAAGAGCAATGAGAAGACTCTGGCTGGAGAACATGATGGTAGCACATATGAGGTTCTGACTGAAACAAGGGAAGACACAGAACTACATAGACACAGAGAAGTGACTGAGACAAGACACAGGTGAAACTAATCAGGAGGGAAAAGAAGGACGTAAAACCACAGACGACCCACAAGGAGAGGGAATGTCAAAATAAAACAGGAAATGAACAAAACAAACCCCGAGACTGTGACACGGTCAAGCTCAAATTAAGAATTATGGAATTCTCCATTTTCTGTGGTGGAATGATTAAAGCACATGCATCTTTGTCACAGAAACAATCACACACTGTGGCTCTGTCATACATTTATTTTAGGTCCTCTGGAAATATGACAAATTTTTTAAACTTGAAATATCAGATTTGGAGACGTAGAAAGCTGCGTCAGTCAAGTTTTCTTCGTGACCTCTTAACTTCTTGTGAGTGATTACAATTGATTACAGCTCAGTGATTTCTCTCTTAGGAAGGATCCATTTGATACACTCATTAACTTCAGCTACATACACTTAGAATGGGAAGTCTGAGGAGCTCAGTGACTTGAATTTTCCCAGGTCATTCTCTCAGATTCCTCTGGGGAAAAAAAACAAATAAAAAAAACATCTCAGTTGCTCCTATGCCACAACTATGGAGAAAAGCTTTTGGCAAACTAGCCAAAAAACTCATACCATTTTTGCGGCAACTTAGCATGTAGCTAACGATCACATAAACAATGCCTAAGAAAGGTAAACCAAAACCCCAGGTTGGTCCACATATCCGCCCCGGCCTGCTCCCATCTCTGCAAAACGAATTGGATGCATCCAGAGCTCAAAGCCAGCAGCTGATGGAGCACAACATGCAGCTGGAAGAGCACAGTGCAGGACAACAATAGAGTGAGTGAGGAACTGAACCAGAGCTCTACTCTTGTTGTCCTCAACCAAGAACTGGTGGAAACACAGAGACTGTGCTGAGCGACTGTGGAGAGATCCTGGAGGCTGAGAGGCAGCGATTTGCCGAAACCATGAAGGCGATGGATGACGAGCTGAATCAGCTGGAGGAGGAGATCAGCAGGAGGGAACAGGAGATCCTCAGTCTGACTCTTGAAGTAGAGAAGGAGACACTGCAGGAGGAAACGAGTGAGTCAGAGGAAGACCTGCAGATGGAGACCGGTGAAGCTGTCTCTGAGAGGGTTCTGGACCAGGACAAGGAAGTGCCAGAAGAGACCAATGACCAAGCAGAAAACCAAACCGACTTGGTCTTGGAGCAGGAAAGCAACAACCTGCAGGAGGAAGAAATAACTGTGGAGGGGGAGGAAGAAGAGCTCCAAGAGAAGAAGAAAAAGAAGAGGAGCTTCTTCAGTTGTTTCAGAGGAAACAAACAAAAGAAAGAAAAGACAGAGAAGAAAAAGCTGGAGAAGAAACCAGAAGAACAGGAGACAGGGAAAGAAAAGACGAAGAGAAAGGGTTGCTGGAGCTGCTTGTTCTGTAGAAGAGCGACCATGACGTACATTCCCATCCCCCTCATTCTTTGGAAGTGTTTTCCACAGTTGCAGCCTGCATTTACCCCGATTGTTTCCATGTTTATTCCTCAGACGTTTGCAGTCTATAATTTATCTATGAAAAATAATTATGACAGATGTATCATAGAATAATGCAAACACACCCACAGGTTACAGCGTAATAATTAGCATGACACATTGGAGTTGGGAGGACAAATCATTTTCCAGGATAACTTAACCTTTTCCAGGACATTTGACCTTATTTCTCATTTTCCATTAAGATTTAGAATTAAGATTTTAGACCGGCCTTCCTAAAGTCCTGACTTAAACTCCATCAAGACCCTGTGGACTGTGATGAAAAAACGAGTCTGCGTCAGACCAACCCTGTCAACAGGAGGGTCAAAGACAAATCCAGAAGCTTGTGGACGGAAATCAACAGAACCTAGTTGAGGTGAAAATGGCTTAACCAGATATTAGTATGAATGTATGTATATGTTTGATCCCGCAGACTTTGTCATATTTGCAGAAGATCTGTACTGAAAGAACTAAAATGTCTGATTGTTTTTTTGTGATGGGTTTAAATTATTCTTTCATTGAAAATTGTAGAGTTCTAGGAGTCATTGGAAACTCAAGACTGTCTTTACAGGTATATGTGAGCTTTTCTTAACCCTAATGAGGCTTTGTGATGTAGTGAGATGTAAAGAAATGGCTTTGGAGCTTTGTATTCAAATTTTGCATCAACGGTTGATTTTGTTGGTAGATAAAGCTGCAATTACTTATTGTTTTCATCCCCGATTAATCTGTCGACTTGATAAATCGATTCATCGCAAACTGATGGAAGTTGTCTGTGTTTCACAAACCCAAGATGACGCCTCTAATAAGCCAAACATATTCAGTTTCCTGTTAGAGAGGAGAAATAAAAACCAGAAAATATTCAATTTGAAAAAGCTGGAATTGGAAGATTTTGACGTTTTTTAATTTAAAAATATATATATATGACTCAAACCACTGAATCTATTATTAAACATGTGATGATTAATCTACCAGTTAATCGATTAATCGTTGCAGCTCTGATGGCAAAGATGTCCTGCTGTGAAATGGACTCTGAGCTCAAGCTTGTACTGCGTTTGAATGTCCACAGAGGGGCGTAGTGGACCAGTTAAACCGAAAACCTCTGAATGAGAGACAATCAAAGAGAGAGAGAGAGCTGGGTGAGGGAGGGAGGCGGGGGGGAGGTTTGCATGCACAGCAATAAAACACAGAGGATGGGGAGCACGAAAGTCAATGAGAGGGAGACAGGGAGTGTGTCCACTTGATTCAGTGAAAACCAATTAAAGTCCCGGCCACACAAGTGAACAGAAAGTGGTTGATTTCGAGCTATTTTTAGCCTCCTGCCGCCTCTGAGCCCTACAGTAGTGTTTAATCATTCAAAAGTATTGAGTGTGCGCACTTCGGCCAATTAGGCCAGATCCCCTCTGTGTCACATTCACACCGAATTAACGACACGCAAGTGCAGCAGCTTAACCGACCAGTGCTTCAGCCCCTTTTCCTGGTTTTTAGTCGCACCAATCCAGAAATTAAAACCTCAAAACTGTCCAAAGTGCGCGCAGCCTAATTGGGTGAAGGGTTGGAGAAAATCTATCTGATTAGCCTTCTCCAACAGACGGGGATTAAAGCTTTCAGTCTGTAATTATTATAAAGCATACGTCAGCAGATATCCACCCATTTCAGGCAGACAGTGCAGCGGAGGGATGTCCTCCTAGGTGACCGTGAGGCCCGAGCCAGCCAGACGTGGGGATCCAGGAACAGGACGCAGGAACAGGAATCTCCTCCTGAGTCAGTGCCACGACGCTGACACACCACGCTCCCCGGCACGGCTGCTCCGATAATCAGCATCCTATGCTATTCTGCTCAAGATGGCGGTGCAGGCAGCGGAAAAGGACGGAATAGTGAGTATTTTCAGGCTTTACAGGGGAACCGGGGCGGCGGGTTTCGTGTACGGGCGTTTATTTCAGCGCATAACGGCCTCCGGTTTAGATTTTTACGCACCGTTATGTCGATTATCCGGCGCTTATTGTAAATGCCGCCGTGCGCAGCGCATTCAGAGGCGACTCCTCTTTCATCTGTGGCCGTGGGAGGAAACGGGAAATCCACTGTGGTGAAACGTATCCGCGGTGTTTGCTCACCTAGGCCGCGCACACCGGTGCTCGCGACGTCGCGCACAAATTCTGGGGCTAATTTCTAATCTCGCCAAACGTATGTGTGATAACATGACAGGTCTGCTGCCACCGAGTCATTGTCGCAAGCGAGGCCACACCGGGTATCTGTTGAATGAAAGGCCCGCAGCCTCATGTGGGGGGTTTAACCTGAGCCAGGTCAGCTTAGAGCCAACCTGACGGAGCGAGAAATGATAGTTTGCCTCCTGTGTGTGTTTTTTGTCACTGGTGCTGAAGAATGTGGAGGATGACCACCTGAACGACTCGCTGGGGAACCCCGGCCTCATCTCACCTGACAAGGAGGATTTATCGCGTCTCCTGGTAGGAAATATCCTAACTGGTGTCCTTATTTGATGCGCACTCCTCGCTGTGCGTAATAATTCAGTGTGTTTTGCATAGACGGTGCCATTCAGCGGGCGCATCCGGGGCGGCATGCGGCCAGGGAAGAAGATCATAGTGATGGGCATTGTCGACCTGGAGCCAGACAGGTAAGATAAGACCTCTACAGAGCATGCACACCCTCCTTATCTGCAGCCTGGCTTTTTATCTCTGCATATTTGTCATTTGAATACATCCATATGCATGCTGCAGGCTGATTTGCGGAGATACTGCTGTGAGGCCAGTCAGACTTGCACAGCCACTCCAGGACACACTGCGTGGGCAGCCGGAGAGAATGGTGGCTCCTTAAGTATGCAGAGACAGGGCGTTCCCTCGCCAGCAGGGAGGAAAGAAAAAAGAGGGGGAAAAACACAAAAAAAGCAGCCCCAGTGACTTGTTTGGGTGTGTCCTCCTACCCTACATGGAAACTTGTGTTAAACTTGGAAGAAGCCTCCCGATGACCTCATCTTGTTCACTGCTGGCAGAGCATTCATGCCAGAGTTCATGTGAATGTCCCGGCTGACGAAGCTCCTCGGAGGCTCAAAACACACAGCTGTTTTCCTTTGTTGCATCTCCGCGGTTTGGAAATTTGTTACTGTAACCATGGACACGCGCTGAACACAGAGATGCTTGTGAGCTGCACAGCTGCAGGGGAGGGAGGCTGAACCCCAAACTAGCAGCAGGGATTATGCATAATTAACACTCAGTTGGTTTGCAGCAGCAGAATTGTGCATTTGACTCATCCCAGATTAGCCACTCGGACATCTGACGTCCACTTTGCCATCTCAGGCCTGTGTTTCCTTCCTCCCTCAGCTTCAACGTCAGCCTGACCTGCGGCCGTGACTCGGAGAAGGAGGAGTCTCAGCATGACGTGGCCCTGAAGCTCACCGCTCGCTTCACCGACCGCCAGTTCCTGCGCAGCGCCAAAGTCTCTGGGAAATGGACAGAGGAGGAGGCGTCCACCGCCTACTTTCCCTTCATCCCCGATCAGCCTTTTAGGGTAAAAGATTCATGATGTGTTCTCATGTCTAATGATGCTGGGCTCCTCCCTTCCCTTCCAGGGGGGCAGGTGTTGTTGGCTGCTGGCTGTTGTGGAGGAAGCTGGATGCTCCCTTTTGTTTGGGCTCCTTCTCTTTTGACCTGATTGAGGCTCGTTGTTTATTAACATGGTTTCACTTTGGGCATCGTTTGTGTTCACTCTTCACTCACCGGGTTGATTTGGCTCTGCAGACACATCTATGAAAGCCTTTAGTGGACCAGTTTGTTCCCTTGTTGCCCCCCTGTCCAGTTTATTTCAAATAGTGGCAACAGGCTCTTTTTGAATGCAGCACGTTTTAGCTGCAGGCATTTTCAAGACATGTTTGTCTCACTGCTCACAAAGCTTTCGTGGCCGACCTTGTGCAACCAACAGGGGATGATGGCCAAGCCCGGTTCTGAGAATGTGACGCAAGCAAGAATGCTGCAACGTTTAACTGGTTCCAGGTTCTTTTCAACACCTTGTCTTTCATTTAGCTTTACATAATTGATGAGGTTGCAGTCACATGACATATACATGTTAATACACTGAGTAAATATGGAACTAAAGCTTGATTTTTAGACCTTGCAATCACAATATCTTTTGGAATAATTGCATTTCGATATTTTCCACCAAACTAATCTAACAAAAGTCTTAATAACTTTAATATCTTCAGATTGGTTCACTGAATAGTCATGCAAAGTCTCTGTCATTAACAGCGAATGGGCTAAAACATGCAAATTATTGTTGTTCTTCTGTGTCCAAGAGTTTGTTTGCAAAGGTGGACTTTTCTGTTTAAGAAATCTGAGCGATGACCTCGTGTCACAATGGTGACGTCGCAGCAGAAACATGTAGAGACAAACAGGAAATGCTTTCCTCGGCGCAGCTTATGCGTGTAATGTAAATACAGCCCGTGGTCTGTTTACTGCATGAGGGGCTGCATCAGCTGTTCATGTGCTGGATGAGGTCAGGGGGCTTTGAGCAGCAGGACGAGCGCACGATGAGTAATTGTTGGACCCGAGGACTTGTTAGGTCTTTAATGTCGTATTCCGCTCTAGTTGTTCTGAATGTGGACACGAAGAACGCAGATGGTGTTCAGATGAAAGTAGACGAAGCTGCATTTAACCAGAGAAACCTGCTCCCAGACTGATGCACCAGAGTTTCTACTAGAAGCTGCTTTTAACAATGAATAATACCCTAAAACTACGACGGTCACAGCAGCTAATGGGTTATTTTTAGAGGCGATTCCTGCCTGCGGTTGCTGACTGTCAGCTCCCTGATAAAGTCCTGTTGTTTGTGGTCGGAGTGTGACTGAGCAACTCGGCACAGTCATGACCGTGTCAGAGGCTGCGAGCTGCAGATTAACGTCTCCAACAAACTATCTCATGGATTTGGAGACATGTGGCCGAACACATGATGCGCTGCGGCTCCGGAGCAGGACGGCTCACTTCTGCTGCTCCGTCGGAAACAGTTTTCCTCGAGCAGTGAGATCACACCTACAAGTTTGCTGTCTTTGATCCAAACCACAGAGAAACTGTTGCTCTGTTGTTCTCGAGTCATTGAGGTTCACTGATGGCAGAATTTTGGGGGTTTTGTACACACAGCAGATATTAAGCATCAGTTCAGAATGTAGTTTGAACTTTTTATGTAAAAGCAGATGGCTCCTCGTCTTATACATCAACTTTTGCTAAGTAATTGTTTGCAAAAAAGATGTGCAACATGTAGGGTTTCCACCTTTTAGCGTCTTTAATTCATTGTTTTGTTTAAACATCTTGTCGTTTTAATACTTTGTGACTCTGTACAGCTGATTCTGGGGCTCACAAGCTGTTTCCAGACAAATACGTCGACACCAAACACTAGAAAAGTTCGTTACGTAGCCACGTTTACTAGCTAAAGTGTAATAAATGTTCCTCAGGATCTGGTGGAGACCAAAACTGAGCTAAAACATCTAAATATTGGACTCGCAGCCGACAGAAATGTAACTCCAAATGAATGAAAGCTTGATCTCAGGCTGGTAGTTTTAATGCAATCTTTCTAAAAAATTAAATAAAATGAAGTCAAATGCAGACAGAAAGTCATTACAAGTGTTTTCAATACCACATCTATTTTTTTTTATTACTTTGCCTTTTTTGAAGCTGTCAAAAATAAGCAAATCTCCTTTAAAGTGTTTAGCTGGACGGGCGTTTTCCTGTAAACTCGTCACACGCAGGACGCCATGTTTGGTGTTTTTATAGTGATTGTGTTTAACTAACAAGCGGCTTGAATAGTTGAACATTTACAGAAGTGTCCTCGTGTCTCCTCAGGTCATAAAATCAAGTTCAAGCAGAGTGCAGGTTTTTTTTTTTTAACTTTCATTTCTGTGGGAATTTTTCAGAGTTTAAACAAAGTACTTGGTGAGAATTTACTTTTATTTTGGAGACGCTCGGCACTCGTAAATGTGGCCGAACACTCTCATGAATTGACTTATTTGGACTTGTTTTTACAAAGGAGGTGGACGTAAGATAGAAAAGATTATAAAAGGAGTATGAAGCTAAAGCCAGCAGCCAGTTAGCTTAGCATAGCACCTGGAGGCTTGGTTTTAAGTTGATGTTTTGCTCGATCACAGCTTGCGTTATTCACATCTCTCCGTCCTTTTCCCTCTTTTCCTCCCTGCAGATCGAGATCCACTGCGAGCACCAGCGGTTCCGGATATTCGTGGACGGACACCAGCTCTTTGACTTTTATCACAAAGTAAAATCTTTGCCGTCTATCGACACAGTACGGATACAAGGAGACCTACAGATCACCAAGCTCGGCTAGCTTCCCGCTCTGCAAGTCGTTTGTGAAGCGAGGACTGGATCACAGATGACCGCACACACACTCACACACACTCACACACACACATATGCGCCTGTTACGTCATCACCCATAACCCATCATGCAACGCTGCGGCCGCATAGCCGCTGGAAAAAGGCTCCGGCAGCGACAAGTTAGAGTTTCTTCTGCTTCTTTTCTTTCTGTTCGACCAGGATCTGATACGACGACGATGATGATGATGAAGCTTTGTGGGTGAATGTGTTTGCTCCGTTTTCAGGTATCTGTCCTCGTAGCCCCAGTTTTGTCAGATCAGGGATTATTTATAGCACGTTCATTTTAATCCTGTTGAATCCTTCGGGGAGGCAGAGATGGAGGCAGGTGTGGAGGGCTTTCGGTATCACGGAAAAATAACTCAGATGTTCTAGAAACCAGTTACTCAGGAAAAAAAAAAAAAAGCATCACCGAGCAGCTGATATGGAAAAAATTATTAGTGACTGATTCAGATGATTCACTTCGGTTTAGTGACTTTAAAAATCTTAGAACTGGAAAATGCACGTTCACCCTGAATCCGAGCAGCGTTTGAATATTCAGTCTGAGCCTTTTCTAACTCCCACATGGGCTGAAACATGATTTTATATCAGATGAATCTGGTTTAAAGCAAAAAACAACGATTGCAGATTCTGGCAGCCCGGCTGGATGTGTAGTTATTGTTCATCTTCTGGAAACTCTTATCTTCTGATCACGATAGAGCAACACCCTGTTTTCTGATGTATCCGTCGGTGCTCCTCTGCCATCCCTTGGGTTTGATCCAGTTGTCATGGTAACACGCTGCAGCCTCACCGACCCAAATACCCCAAAATGAGGATTATATCATGACAAGGATGTGGCGTCCCATATTGAGCATGGTTGTGTTAGTTTGCGCTCATCTTAGCGGTCGCTGCAGCCCTTCTCCCGTCTGTGCGGCGGCGTTCTGGCTGTTTGCTCCGGTGAGGGAGGAGATTAGAGGAAGTTTTGATAAACAGGTTTATGAATTGGACTCTGCTCCCCGCCGCTGCACTCACCAAACAAACCTCACAATATGCAAGCTCTCCGTACTCTCACAAAGCAGCAGTTGTTCAAAAAAAACAAAAAAGGCATTTCTCTCCAAAAGTGTGTGCACGTGTCGATCTGAGCGCCTTCAGTCGCATTCGACGGTCAGTTGGGGAGCAGGAGCGGATCCTGGTGGTGTTTTGAATGTATAGTGTTCATGTCTCTACAGTAGCATAGACGATATTAGACCACGCACAGAATCATTTCTTTAAAAGTGTCTCGGTGGTATGGCTGGTGCTGTTATAGTTTACGTCTTTTCTGTTTCCTGAATCATTCCACATCAGCATCTCGTCCGCACCGAGGCGGACAAACACTATAAATCAGCCTTGTTTGATACGGCCAGCAGGTTCTTCATGTTAGCGTCACGTCTGTGTTGCATCGCACCGTTTTGTCTTTACAACAAGTCCTTCCCTTAGGGAGACAGCGAGTTATCATAAACACTAATAGCTGCGGTTATCTTCGATGCAAAACTCTTGAATATTAAAAGTGTTAAGGTGCTCTGTTTACGCCTCTTCCAGTATCGACGCTCTGTGAGGTCACTGCACAGGTTTCAGGGTGGTGTTGTTCTCGTGAAGGGTTCATAAGACGAATCATTTGCTAACGCTTTGTGGATCAGTTGTAATACTTTAATAAGAACAGCTTTCGGGTTGCCAGGTTGTGAAAAATCCCCCTCGTGTTTGGTGATTGTGCAGCTTTAAGGCTGGTAAGCGTCTAAAAGTCCATCCCTGCTGCAGCTGTACATGCTAATGAAGTTCACCGACTGATTAATTGGACGTGGAGTTTGGTTTAGATGCAATGCAGCCGACCGAGCTTCATTTTCTGGTATAAAACGTTAGCAAATGATTTAATAACTGAAACCTACTCGACTTATAGACCCTTTATGAGAAGTCTTACGTTAAAAAGTGGCGCTGATTCTGCTTTTTTTCCATTTTGGTGACAGTAAAACTTGAGCTTGTTGGATCATCTCTACACAGAGCGTATCCACGTTTGGGTCGACAGCTGCACAAAGCTGCACAGAATTCCCGTTAAGATTTTGACATTCGAAGCATTCCGTCACAACGAGTTCATGAGGATTCTCTCCCACCGTCTCTCGCTGCTGTGAATTAAGCCATGACATCTGTGCAGAGCAGTTGCACTCGATAATTGATGCTCGCGTTAATGAAGCTTCCTGGCTAAAGGAAACCTCTTTTTTTTTTGTTTACCATCTCATTACCTGCGTGCAGCATCCATCAGAGCGGAGAGTTCTGTCTGTGCGTGCACTGAGTATTTATTAGTTCCTAGCAATAACTCGACTGCCCGGGAGCAGGACTTGTTTTCGCCTGACTGGTCAGACAAGGTCTTCCTCCGTCGTCTCCCGGCAGGCGCTGGTTTGTTTCGGACACAAACGCGAGGGCGCTGAGGGGTTGCATTCAGAAGGATAGGAGCCAGCGTGACGCATCATTTCCTCCAGTATTACAGCCGAACAAATGTGTACAAATTGCTGTGTTGATGGGGTGTGTTGTTGGGGTTTTTGTGTTCTTTCTATTAACTGGTGACCATTTGTAACTCTACAGTTTTCCTGTAATGACATGTTGATATAACTCTTAAGTGTGACTCGGCGGTTCGTTTCAGTGACGTAGATTCGAGGGGTCGAAGTGGGCTTTTGGGTTCTCAGCAGCAGGAATGATGGGGGAGGGAGACGAACAATTCAAGACTTCCTGAACTAAAGGGCTTGAACCAGGAGGCTTTTTTTTTTTTTTTTGTGCGACTGCGTGTGTTTGCGTGAGCGTGTGCAGGAAATGGGTTTCGTTGTGGGTTTTCCAGCTGTGTACGAGCACGGTGGTGTGTTCTGTTTCTTCTTCGCGGTGCAGGTACACGATCAGCTGGACGGTACTTGAGCTTTGGTTCTGTTGCACTTTAAAAAACAAAAAACAGTGTTGGTGTCCACTTACAAGACTCACAACTGCTTAGTATTACACTTAAAACAGACATTTTTGTGCGTGGAAACCCTTTTATTGTGTTTCTTCCTGAAATACAACGTTCCTGATCTCCTCATGATCCCATCTTTCGAAGAACAATCTTGGGAATTCGTCATTCGTCGCCCCTTGACTATTAATTTAATTGTTCTACAACCCTTTAAAGATATAAGAAAAGCTGAATGTCATTCTCTTCCTGATTGTAATCTGATGATCTCCCCGGTTATTTAGAATCTGTTGTGACATAGACGTTTGCACCTTTCCTGCCCTGAAAATTGTAAGAAAACCCGTTTATCTGACCCAGGTCTGTACCCAGCTTTTGGACTTTGGATGTACATATTTGTGAGCGCGGCCTCCTCGGTGGGCTTCGTCTTTTTTACGGATAACAAGCTGAGCTGAAAGCGTTTTGTTGTGCATGTAAGCAAGTACCTGGCGATGCTGTAAACAGGTTGACATATTACCGGTATATTGCCAGTTTTGGTTTCAGTCAAGCATGCTGTTTTATTTTATTTTTTTTAAATCATCTATCCGACGTGTTTTCTTTCCGCCTGTTTACTTTTATAGCCTAGTGTGTATGAAAATGAAAGTTTAGCGCTTACCTTGATATTAAATTAAACATATAGACGCCCAAAGCAAGAAAATGGACACAAATAAATCAAACTATTACCCCGTGATTTTTTTATTTTTATTTTTTAAAGTAGAACAATGAAATAAATTCCTAAAAAAAAAGTGCTAACTGACTTCATCACGTCCAAGTGTCCTCTGAGTAGAAGTAGGCCGATCTGTTGCTAACGTGTCGTGTGGTTGTACAATCATGTCATCATTTCTATTTATTGCAGTGTAACCGGCAGGGTGGTGGTGAAGACAGTCTGTATTGCTAACATGCCCGTTTTCTGCTGTTTCTATGAAGGCATATTGAAAAGTTGAGTCTTTTTTTGTAATAAGAGAAAAAGCCCCGGCTGCTGTTCTTTCAACTGCAGGTTAAACATCATCTTGACGCCAGTTTTTCAGGGATGTTCCCCGTCTGAGGATCACCGGGGCGTCTCGTCACTTTGATCTTCTGAAGGTCTTTCATCTTCCCCGAGCATCGTGTCGGCTGTTTGATCAGCGGAGCAGCTTTTTTCTGGTTGTCACACATAAAAAAAACAAGAAACAGGAGCACTTGTACTTAGACGTGATGCCACATAATCAGAAAAATGACCCCAAGTTTAGTGTCTTGTTGAACACGGGACCAGTGTTTAGATGAAGACGGTACACTCTAATGTCGTTCTTTTTTTTCTCCTTATGCTTTTGTAAAAACAGCTACTTTGCAAACCAATAAACTTCTCATCTTGGAAAGTCCTCGTCTCCGTCTGTAAAGGCTGAACGCAACTAAAACAAGCAGCTACACCCCAGAAGACAGGTTAGCCCAGAAAAAGTGGGTTGTTGGTCACATTTTGTTGAGTTAACGCTGACGAATGAGTCTTATGGTGCAAATATATTGTAATGCACGAGTGGATAATCCAAGCAAGACAGCGTTGCATCTTTACTGCATGCTTTGTGAGATTGTGTTGAACTTTTTTGCACAATTTTCCTGCTAAATTTTTAAAAAATCTGTCCACTGTTATACATATATTTAGTTTTTCTGATTATATGTAGAGAATGGTGAGAAAAGACTGAACAAAATGTTGTCTTGTACACTTTTTTTTGCAGGAAATTGAGGGAATAGCCTCTTGAAAACATTAATTAGTGAGCCTTCATATTCACAAGAGAAACGTCTTTGTGATTTGGAGCTAAATCACAAACATCTGAGACAATTACAAACATTAATCAAGGGTAAAATCATCCATACTGACAAAAACTGTACGCCAAGATCAGAGGAAAACAAATAAAAAAATGTAAATTAATTATTATAATCAGCAACAGAAGCTGGAGTCAAAGTCTTAAACCTAAAAATATCATGAAAGCCTAAAAAAACAACCTAATTAATGATGAAATTCAGTGTCTCAGGTGCCACCAGTTCAGCTTCTAGAGCATGAAATATAAGTTAACCCTTTCAAAGTAAGAGCACCATCCTCCTGGACACAGTTCAGTTCAGTGAGAAGACAAAGAATGACTGACAGGAACTAAACCGAGAGGGAAACGTGACATATTTCTGTCCCACATCTTGAGTAAATGACAAAATCGGAGCGACTGAACATTCTTTCATGTTGAAGAGATGCAGCTGAAGCCTCAGAAGAAGTGCTTCCTCCTCAGCAGGAGTGGAGTCCCGACACGGAGTCCCGACACAGACAAGATCTGTGATTATTCCAGCACATGAAAGAGGAAGAAATTCAGCTGGAGGCAGCGCTGGACTCTGCTCCCTCCATCCGTGTGGAATAACTTCAGAATGGAACGGAAGGAGCTGCCGTCTATCAGGCCTCTTCATCGGGCCGCTCTGCTGCTGCACATGCAAATAAAGAGAAGGGAGAAGACGAGAACAGCAGCCAAACCTCCTGTCAGGCAGCTGCTGTCTCTCCAGAGAAGCTGAGCTCACAGAGGCAGGAATTCATCTGTGGAAACACTGAGCGAACGCTGTCACATCTGCTGTACTTGTTTTAAACAGGACGTTGACCTCGACAGACATGTGGGCAGCAGCCATGATGGAGGGAAGCTATTTAAGTGTGAGGCCTTCCTGCATGGACCTGATGATGCACCTGCACACAGAGAAACCTTTAAACTGTTGGTTCCTAAAAGAATCCATGCAGGTGACTGTTAATGTGTCTGCAGCAAATGTTTTAGCAAAAGCATGACAGAAGGTTAGTGGAATGGAGTCTAGTCCTTTGTTGCTCACGACATTTAGGCTCATATTAAGACTGCAACCCAAGACTAATATTATTATTGATTATTTATAAAGAGAAAGCACAAAATCTGGATCCATGAAATGTTCTGATAATTAAAAGTTACTTAAATTACTCATTATGAAAATGGTGGCTCGTCAGATTCTTATGATCCTACACAACAGCAGCCGTTGACCCAAAGACTTTCTAGTAGACTAATAAGATTTACCAAACAGGGTTAAGACCCCATTAAACTATATATTATATAAAGTTACTTCATTTAAATATTAAAGTTAAAACTGTACAATATTATATATTACACAACTGACCTGACTTAACTTAAATATTAAGGTTAAAACCATGCTATAATATTAATTATATACATTTATATACATTTAACTAATATATATATATATGTGTGTGTGTGTGTGTTAGACCATATAATATTTTATTATATATATTTACCTGCCTAATTTAAATATTATATATTAAACAAATGACTAAATATATAATTAGATATTATATAAATTTATCTGACTAATACAGTTTTTATTATTATTTATTACACAAATTTCCCAAATTTAAATTTTATATATATCAAATATATATTAAACTAATTTACCCAATTAAACAAACAAAGAAAAACAACTAAGGTTAAGATCCTACAATATTATAATTTGTATGTGATGTTTTATATTATACAAATTTTCTTGTCTAATTTAAATATTGAGGGTAAGATCATTCAATATGACAGTATGAGTTTATTTATTTAATTTAATAATATCTATTATTTTTAATTACTTGGTGGTAATTAAAATGTATTTTGATATAGCCTGAGGATAAACAGTTTTAAATTTGTCCCAGACTTTCCAGCAGGTAAACGCACCTTCTGCGTGTTTTTAGAACCGCTTTCACAAACACGTGAAAAGTTTGTATCGTGGGACTACTTTTTCTGTGTGCGCATGTACACGCTGACCGCACAACAGGACGAGTGGCTGTTTTGACAGACTTCATCCGCAGGAGGAGCTGCTGAGCTAACAGCTAACAGGCTAACATTAGCATCCATGTAATATTTACATAAACTCATAATAATTATTATAATTATAAATATGCCGCACTGCTGCGCCGTGAAGACGTGCAGAAATAAGGCGGACACCGGCTCCGTCCTGTCGTTTCACCGGCTGCCGCTGAGGGAACCGGAGCGGCTCAAACTCTGGCTGTTCGCCCTGAACGTCGATGTCAACACTCCGGGACGGGAGCTGCGGAAGCTCGTCGTCTGCTCCGAGCACTTCGTACCGGAGGACTACACCGCTAACCGGCAGCCGAGGACCGACACGGTGCGCCGCTTCCTGAAGCCCACGGCTGTCCCGACCGTCGGCGTCTCCTTCCGCTCACCTGGACCAAGTTTAGCGCAGGTGAGTCCATCAGTTGTATACTGGTACTGATAAATACCTGAGAACTTACATGACAGAAAAACACTCGTATGGAGTAGTGAGAGCGGCAAATTATAAAATAAATCAAAAAAAGAATAATGAAACAAAAATGTAAATAAAAAGAAGAATAAAATAAATAAATAATGTGGAAATATAAAGCAATATTAATCAAAAATGAATCCAGAAAAGAAAAGACTAATAAAAGCAGAATTATGAAGACAAATAAATAAAATAATAATCATTTATTTATTTATTATTGTATTTATTCATTTATTTTTTATTTTTTAATAATGTCGCTTTAAAAGCAAAGGAAATATGCGCACATTTTTATGCACATTTTCCCTTTGCTTTTAAATTTCAATTACTTAAAAAAAATGTTTTTAATTTGAACAATAATAAAATAAATAAACAAAAATAAAACCATTAAAAAACAAATAAATAAAAATAATAAATAATAATTAGTATTTTATTTATTTGTCTATTTACGACATTTACACTAAAAAAAAAACATGACAGCTGAATTACTGCCACTAAATTAAGTATTTATGCCAATTAAAAATACAAAAAAAAAAAACATTCTTAGACAAAGTTTAATGCTGTTTTTTCGTGTTTGGTTTTTTTTTTTTGTTTGTTGTTGTTTTTTAGTAAAAAAGTAAATACAACAGACATGAGTTTTTCAGACCTCTACATCATCAGTGTGATTTTTTTTCCTCCTGAAAAACCAGATGTATGAAGTCAGACACATGCAGCGTGAAGATAATCCACCATGCATCAGTAAATCCTGCACAAAAAAAGAATTATACAAATTTAAACTCACATGTGAAAATTTATGTTTAATTACTTTTTTTCATTTGTCAGAAAGCTTAATAAACACTCCAGTTTTTTTTTTTTAATGTTTTATTTTCACCATGATATAGACGAAAACTTGGTTTAGTTTCCTTCAGGTGAGCTGCTCCTGGGCTCATGATGTTGTGGTTTGCTGTGAAACATAATAAAACTCAGCCGTCATTAACAAAATTAGTTTCTTCTGCAGCAACAAGTCAAAACGTCTGCAGGGAAATCTTCTGTTAGCGTTATGGGGGGCAGACCAGAGATTCTCTTGGAGGTAACAGTCAACCACGGCCTCCTTTAATATCTGAGCTTCTGGAAATGAAGGTGATTATTAGACTATAAAACGATAACGATGTGCCTCCAGCCTGCAGCACACTCATAAATGAATCCTCACCACTTCCTGTTGGCAGATACCAGAGCTGGCACACCAGTTTAAAAGTCTTTCTCTTAATGATTTAGTCATTTTTACCTGCTTTTCCACTTCATGTTAGTTATTTTTAGGCTCATATGCTGCAGACAGCAGCAGGTTTAGGATCCACTCTCTGATCTTCAGAAGTCGGGCCGCTGTGAGGGAAACTCCAGAATCTTCTGCTTGCATTTCTTGAAGTGGGTCACGGTGGAACTGGATGTCTGCTTTGAATAACTGTCCTGAGCTTCATATTCAGTGTCTTACAGTGCAGCACTGCTCCAGAGACGGTTGAACCGTCCTCTAGCTCCTCTGCAGTGACAGAAAAGTTCTGGTTTGTTTATTATGCAAACGGATGCAGCTTTTTGCAAACTCACCGAGACGAGTGATGATTCTTTATTTTTCAAAATCCAGAATATAAAGTTGCTCCAGTTTCCACAGTGAACATGTTGTATGTGGGAGTGAAGCAGGTCTACATAAATCACACATTAAAGACTCCTTTAAGTGTTTATTTTGTCTTTTAGCGCATACTGAGTGGAGGTAATGTTCAACAGGATTCAGGAGACGGCTCGACCACGGATGTATTGCATGACTCTCATTCCTGTGAAGGTAAGACATGATGAGAAGCTTTTATTGTTGTTTTAGGTAAATGCTGGAGACTTGAGATGACAATTGTTAAATCTGATATAGGAGATATTGTAGAAAACAAGACTTGAAGAACACAAATGTCACAGTTCAGTGGCTCTTTGTGCCGCAGAGAATTTTATTGCACAATAAAAATATTCAAAAGTGCTTTACTGGCTGTAACTCTGACTGTAACAGTTAAGACACTTGATTTCTACGTACTGTAAATAAGAAAATAAATGTCCATTACCACACAACAGCCAGCAGTGTAGTCTCACCTGTAACGAAAATGCACAAAGTAAAACTGTCTTCCTCTTTTTGTCGACATTAAGGAGACAATCATCTTGTGTTTTTTTGGATTTGTGGACAAAACCGACTGCTGGTTTGATTCTGACATTCAGCTCCACATGTTGACCAATCGATCGATCGGTGTGATTAAAACTCAAGTTTAACATGTAGTGTGAGTTCGTACATGTTTAATAAAATTGGCAGAGCTTTTACATCTAACTCTGTTTACATGCTGTAGCTGTTAAACAACTGGTCCACCTCCAGAATGTTCTGGTTGAAGCTCGTCCTCCAGATAGTTGATCCACATCCTGACATGACTTCACTTCTGACCGATTACCGTAATGTCCGGACTATAAGCCTCTACTTTTTTCACACGCTTTGAACGCTGCAGCTTGAACAACTTACTAATTTATGGATTTTTACGAATTTGCCTCGAGACCAAAGTGACATCGAGAGCGACAACGAAAGAGAGACTGAGGACGTAGTTCTGAGGCTGAAGAAGACGACTTTAGTGGTTTTAGTGCAGGAGGAAGATGAAGATAGCGATCAATGACTTTTCCTGGTAGGCTGCTGTAGTTTTATTTTCCTAACCAGCCGTGTTACAGGAACTGTTCAGAAAAAAGCAAGTTAATGGGTGCGGCTTATATTCAGGTGCGCTCAATAGTCCGGAAATTATAATATTTGTCTTTCTGAACCAAGCACTGCATCCTGACTGACTGACTTCTCAAGACATGTTTTTAGACAGACTCTTTTTCTATGAATATGTCACCAACTCATGTACGTCTTCTACTTTACTTAAAGGTCAGCGTAAGTGCACTAAATGTCTCAGGTTTCCTCTTTGTCCTTTAGAGCCGACCTCTGAAGAACCACCTCCTTCACTGCAGCTTCGCGTCATCAAGGTGGAACAGATTCCCATCCTGGAGGAACCAGAGACCCACCTACAGGTCAAAGAGGAGCGGGAGGATCGGTGCATCAGCCCAGACGTGGAGGCCGATGCTTCCAACAGCGCTCAAGCCAAGCATCTTAAATCTGAGCCGAGCGCTAGCTGTGAGCTCCTTCCTTCACCCGGCGCTCCAACAGAGAGTTTAAGTGATGGTTCGCTGTCGCCTCGTCACAGCGTTGAAGTCTTTGTAGAACTGGAGCAGCCTCCCAGGGAAGAAAAGTCTTGTCATATTTGTGGCAAAAGTTTTAAAAAAGACTCGTATCTGATAAGACACGTAAACAAGAGCCACAAAGGACGGCGGGCCTTCAGATGCCTGCTGTGCGACAAGGAGTTCGACCAGCGGTTCCAGCTCGTTCTGCATGTGAGGAGCCACACAGGCGACAAACCCTTCAGCTGTGACTACTGCAGCAAAACGTTTGTTCAGAACTCAAGTCGTCTCGCTCACATGAGAGTGCACACGGGGGAGAAACCTTATTTTTGTGCAAAGTGTGGCAGAAGTTTTGCCACCAGCAATCATTTCAAATTCTGCAAAATGCACAGTGAAGGCAAAGTGACGCTAGAAGAACGAGAGGACGCTGATCAGAAGGAGGAGAAGGCCTTCAAATGCTTCCAGTGCAACAAGGAGTTTGATAAAAACCACCAGCTGGTTCGACACGTCAGAGTGCACACCGGAGAAAAACCCTTCAGCTGTGACTTTTGCGGGAAAACTTTCACCCAGAACTCCAATCGCGTCGTTCACATGAGACAGCACACCGGAGAGAAACCGTATTTTTGTGATAAATGCGGCAAGAGGTTTGCCAGCAGCCACCATCTGAAGTTGTGCACGGGGAGGCAGCCCAGAGGCTCAGATAAGTTGTTCCGCTGCACGATCTGCGGCCGAACGTTTCACACCGATTCAAACCTGAAGGTGCACTTGGAGGCTCACGAGTCGTGGCAGCGACACATCAGTCGGAAACTGCAAGGACACAAACTGGAGGAGAGAAAGATTAAAGCAGTGTGAAGCAAAACATCAGAGACTGAAACCTACAATACGGTAAATGATGCAATGCAGCAGGTGTGTGTCTGTAAAGCAGCAGGAATTAAAACAACCTGTGGACTGAAGCAGCCGATCATTTGATTTAGTGCAGAAGAAGAGTCATGTGACACGTTAATCGCCTCCTTTTATGTGAACAGAGTCTGAAGCAGAAAGTCTGAGTTGACAAGGAAAGTTGAAAACCGCCTTCGTGATACCCGTTATCCCTGACTGGGGCTTCAGTTTTTGTCGAGCCGGCTTACACAAAGGATGTCAAACTGGCTCCACAGTGCAGCCCTCTGGTCCGAAGATAGTGGAGCAAACTGAGCTAAAGTTCATCTTACAAAAAGACATTGAAGTTATGTCTGTGAGGAACCAAATTATATTTCATTGTGGTGCTAAACAGAGACAAAACAGTGATCCTTGAAGAAATGGAGGAAGCAGATACTGACATCAAAGGTGGAACGTCCATCAAATCAGCAGCAGAAGATAGAATACTGACAGGCCGACTGATATATTCTTTGACGCTGAGGTTGAAGGTGTCAGACGGGTCAAACCCTCCATCTCTGCTGAGCTTCTTCAACCATTCCTCTGCACATTCGCACCCTAAACACACAGGATATGTTCTACAATTAAACTCAAATCGTACCCAAAAGTCAGGAGCCTATGAATAAAAGCACTTTGAAGGAAAGAATCCTGACTTATATGTGTGAAAGGCAATAAATTAAAAAGCCTCATCATGAGAAGAGAGAAAATAAACAGAAAGATAAGAAAACAAGGAGAGAAGTCACAGTGTGCAGCAGCTCTGAGGACTGTGGTGTTCAAATAGCACGTGTTGACTGAGGATTAGAGAAGTGGAGCTCAGATTGTAGAGCATCGCTGCAGTGAGAGGTTTGTCCTTCTATCAAAGGGAAGAGCTGGATGGAGCAACGATTCAGATTCCCCCTGCAGCCGTGAAAACCGTGAAGTCGATTTTAAACGTTGAATGATCTGGAAGCTCTACCAAGATGGCTCAAGTTGCCCTGAACCTGGGGACGGTTGAGCCACAGATGTCTTAAACTTAAAGGTTATTTTTTTGATCCACTGAACATAAACGCCCCTGCTTGGTTTCTGTTAATTTATACTGATGGTTGTATCCTGACTGCTGCCTTAAACGGATCGGTTGGTTATGATGCTCTTGTCTTAATGGTCCTTTTATGTTTTTAATGACAGAGTATACGGGTCTGATAATGGAGTGTTACCGGCATCAACATTATCTCTACATTTAAGTGCCTTAGCTGGTCAAGCATGAGTTCCGGCCAATAAACCGCTGTTGAATGTTTACAGTTTTCAAAATAAAAGTGGAAAAATTTTACTCAATGTGATTCTTTTGTTTTTTTGCAAAAATGCTCCAAACAGCAGCCTTCTCCTCCATCGTGGTTCTGTGTACTGAACCAGGCTGAAAGATACGTGCTGTTTATACACTCTCAGTAGTAATTTAATAGTTTTGAGATGCTGGATTTTGGATTTTCTTCAGCTGTAAGCCATAATGATCTAAATAAAAACAGAAAAAGGCTGGAAATCTTTTGCTTTACATGTAGAAGAATAGAATAGAATAGAATGCTTTTATTGTCATCATACGCAGAGTACAACGAAATTAAGAGACAACTCCAGTGGTGCAAAATACAAGTATAAAAAAGATAAATAAGAATATATAAATATATTTACTAAAGGAGCCAGCAGGAAGTAGATACAGTTAGGAATGAGCACAGTAATAGCCAGATGGTAGAATAAATATATTGCACTGTTGAGGTAAGAACACTGTGGATATATGAGAAATATAAACAAATAATTAAAAAATAATATACAATAATAGTATATATATCATATGATATACAATAATTATAAATAAATATAGTATAACATAAATAATAAATATATAATGAGTTTGTGTGCAACATTTTATTTTAATTTGTAATATTTCATATTTATGTACAACATGTCAGTGCAATGTGCAGCATTTTACTGTTATGTATTATATCACTTTACTATCTCAGAATTATTGCCAGTGTTACCTACTTACGTTTTTCTTTTTAATTCTCGCCTTATTTAAACTTTTTAAAATGATTATTTTCTTTAATGAATCTTACTTTTATCTCATTGCTTTTATACAAGGCACTGTCCTTCTCACTTTCTATAAATGTAGTTTTGTGAGCAGTATTTATATATATATTATATTTATATTCCTTCTTGGAGGTGTTGTGTCCAGTGTTCCTGACCCACTCGGTCCTCCCGTGCAGCAGGGGGCGCTGCTCAAACCAACCCCGCACGTTTTAAAGTTGACTCCTCTTGTCGCCATCCGCCTGTTTGTTGCCGGGAGTGGATTCCTCTTTTCAAAATCTCTGCTCCGAGCCTTGCAACTTTTCTTCATTTTTTCTTCCCGGAGATGTCTGTACCGCAGCTGCTCGAACTGGTGGTGACGGAGCGTCTGTCGGCGGCCGCGAAGGAGATCTGCGCTCTGGTGTCCAAGACGCTGAAGGAGTTCCAGGATGAAGCGACCCGCTCCAAGACTGAAGTCCTGCGGCTGAGGAAGCAGATCGAGCAGATGGCTGCCCTCAAACCTCGTGTGGTGATCATCAGACCAGGTCGGTGTCCCCTGAACAGACCGCGACGCGTTCACTGGCAGCCAAAATAGAAAGTAAACATTGGTGCAAGAAGTTTTCAGATACTTTCATTAATTACTGCGCTATGAAAACACTCCACTACGAGTTAAAGTCCTCAATTCAACACTTTACTTGAGAAAAAGTAAATGTTATCTGCAGAAGTAGTAAAAGAAAAATGCTCCCTGTTAATGTTTTACTTTAGTTAAGTCAAAAATAAGTCACAGCAAATTTTATTGTAATTTTCTATTTCATCAATAAACATTAAGAGAATATTGCAGGTGGGACCTTCATTATTATAATCATATTTATTCATCCCCTTCCATTGAAGAAAAGGCAAAATTCACACTCAAATAACTAGAAACTCAAGAAAGTGATAATAAATAAAAATTTGCTAAATTATAATTTAGTGAAATAAGACGTTGTTTTTGAATTGTGGTTGAAAAGAATAATTTTAAAAGAGTTACAGAAAACGCCTGATGGCAGTGATCACTGCTGATCTCCTAAAGAACAGACGGAGAGCTTTTAGGTCAGGGTGGAGATGAGGAGGAAGATCAGAGCGGGGGAATGTAGCTACAAGAAGAAGATGGAGGATCAACTGAATAACGTCAGCAGGTCTGGAGGGGCCTGAAGACCATCTCTGGCCACAAAGACCCCAAGACTGAACCTAGAAGGGACCAGGAGTGGACGAATGACCTGAACGCCGTTTTAAACTGGTTTGAACAGCCAGGCACCCCTCCCCCGGCTCAGTCCACCCTACACCACCCCCGCTGCTCTTTACTGCACCACCACCCCCGCTCTCCTACCACCACACCTCCCCTCCCCCGCAGGGCCCCACACTCACAACCAGCCTTCTTGCCCCAACGTGTTCCTCTGAACATCCCAGGCGAAGAGAGAACTGGGCAGGCTGAAG
>NW_007579552.1:121614-130334 GCF_000690725.1 Stegastes partitus | reverse complement strand
GACCCTAGTGAGGATTAAGGTGTAGAGATGATGGATGGATGTTTCTGCCTGTTTTGTACGTCCACTGAAACGACGAGGAGCAGAGCAGCTGCACATGTTTATGATTTCTGAAACTACATCTACTGTTGATGCTGAATAAAACAGACGAGTCAGCTGCTGCTTGTAGATGATCTACATGTTGTTGTTGAGCTGAGACACAAACTCGACTTAAATAGATATGCAGAATAAATGCAGAAACTCAGGCGACTTCTTTGACATCAGTTCTTTGACTTTGACTAAACCTTCAGTTAACGTTCGGTCAGAGCAGCACTCGTCTCCTTCTGACTGTTTTTGTCCTTTTCCACCATCGACAGCTTTCAGTCAGGGTTCATTCACAGTTATCTGTAACAGCTCACCAATGTTGTGCTTACTCACGACTTCATGGCTTTAATTTAGAACAGTGCATAAATTTAAGCTCAACGCCTGAGCACATTTTTAAAAACATATTTTTTCATTTTATTATTCAGTATTCATGGACTTCTTCGTCTAAGCAGTTCTGTCACTGAGGCCTCTTGGATCAAACATGGAGTTTAACAGGAACCTTCAGCTGATTGACATATTTGTAATTTGGAACATTATATGAATATACATGTATAATAATAACTATGAAGGTGTTTTCAAAGTTCCCAGACTCACCTGGAAATGAGGGTTTAAAGTCCCATTTTGGGAACAGAAGTGTATCTATAAAGACTTTCATCACCGTCAACAAAACTAAAGATGTCGATCGTTTCTTTGTCAGTGACGCTCTTTGAATATCAGTCGGTCTCCAGCTGGTCAGACTACTGTACCGGCTGCTCACTGGCCTCTCTAGACCAGCTGTAAGACGGCTGCAGTTGATCCAGAACACTGCTGCTCCAGTCCTGACTAGAACCAGATTAGTCCAGCGCTCAGGTCTCTGCACCGGCTTCCTGTCGCTCAGAGAACTGACTTTAAAACAGCTTTGCTCGTGTACAAGTCTCTTCATGGTCCAGCACCGAAGTACATCTCTGACATGTTGGTGCCGTCTGAACCATGTCGGGCTCTGAGAACCTCAGGGACGGGTCTCCTGCTGGTGCCCAGAGTCAGAACCAAACACGGTGAGGTTCCAGTTTCATGCAGCTAAAACCTGGAACCGTCTTTCAGAAGACGTGAGACGGACCTCAACTCTGACAAAGTCCACATCCAGGCTGAAAACAGCTCTGGTTAGTTGTGTGTATGACAGCTGGACGTATGTTATCTGTCCTCTGTTTCTATGGATTGATTTTATCTGCTTCTTTACTTTTCATGTAATTAACTACTTCTGTGTTTATGTTCTGTGGCCTGACTTTATCTGTCTTCTTCTACTTCTGTGTGAAGCACTCTGAATCACCTCGGCTACGAATTGTGCCACACAAGTAAAGCTGCCTTGTCTGGGTTCAAAGGAAACCAGAGCACGACCGACTTGATCTGTGTTCCACCTCTGACGACGGTTTCTGATGTAATATAAGAATCAGAACCAGTTGACTGATTCTTAGAGATGTCTGATGTTCCCTTCAGCTTCTCATCACGCGCTGAACAAAAACCAGACTTGTGTAAAAACTGTGCACTCGGGTTTGACTCATTTCTCTCCTTTATTTAAATGCAACAGCAGTTTTGACACCAATAACAGCCATGTGCTCTGCCGGGCGTCCTTGAGCAAGACATTTCAAGACGTTGACCACTTTCAGACCGTACGTTGCTCTCGAGCGTCGCTGAAATCCTCCGTGGTGAGTGCTGTCCTGCAGGGCGGCGGGCGGAGGAGGAGGAGGAGGAGGGACGCCTCTTCCTCCTCCAGCGACATCACACCTGATGTCCAAACTGACTGAAACCATCTTCTAACCACAGTTACACATTAGAAAGAAACCTTCAGAAACAGATATGATTGCACTTAAAAATCAAAACCGGGGCAGTAACGGTACATTTTTGGCATCTGTGCTGTTGCACCGGCGTCATGCAGGGAGACAGAAACAGGAACCAGACCGAGGCTCAGCTGCACCGAAAACATACTCGTATAAAAAAAACTGATCAGAAAATGTGTTTAAAAAACCTTGAATCAGCTGATCTGTGAACGGATGGAGCAGCACGCTGACCGCCTCCTCCAGCTGGTTACCTAACCTAACTAACTAACAAACTAACGACCAACCCGTGATGAGTTATGCACCGACTAACACGCTAACTATGAAGCTAATTCACAGACTCAGGTTGGATCCGTTCGGCTTCTTTCTTTATGCTTTAAATCTGCCTCCAGGCACCGGCTCAGGTTTTTAAGGAGCTCGTTGTTTTTATTGCAGGAGTTTTAGCGTTTTAACGTCTCAGAGTGGTGAAAATACCCAAACAGCTGTCAAAAGCCCCGATCAGTTTACCGTCACTATGAAACCGTGTGAGATGCTCCAACCAGTCAGTTCTGCCTCTTTTTCCATGTTTCCAACGGTTTTCTGTTTATATCACACCTGACAGAACATTTCAGCTTCAAACATCCGATTAAACGCGGCTGAACGTCTCATAGTTTGGTGTTTGTCAGAGCGACTTGTTGTGGAATCACAGTGGAGGAGGCTGACTGTTTATGAACTCGTGGGTTTTGATCCGACTCCCAGCAGCACAAGATGATCGGACCTCCTCTGATATAAACGGTCATGTTAAATGTACTTTAAAGCATCAGAAAAGGTTCATAGAAACGCCGCAGTTTAAACAAACTTCCTCAGTTTCACAAAAAGTTTTGGGAAACAACGTAAAACGTCTTTTCTGAGTTTACGTGACTGGACAGAATTAAAATGGCCGACAGCAGCTGACATGAAAGAATAAGGATTCTCTCAGACAGACAGAGTTTTGTTTTTAAGGGTTTCTAGCAGCTGGCAAACAGCTGGTTTTACTACAGCCGTGTTATTTATCGTAGCTGGTGGCGCTGCCTTCTGAGACGCTCCTGCTCTGATGATGTGGAGCTAAAGGCCTAAACGTGACTCTGAGCTGTTGTCTCATGTCAGCTCCTCCTAGATTTGCTCCAAGTTGTTTTTTTTTTCTGGCTGCAGGATAAAGACGGTGTTTTAAGGTGAGTTTTAAGCTGTAAAATGTCAGAAACGTCGTGGACCCGTTAGAGCCGAGTGTTTGTGGAGGGTCTCTGTGAGCAGGTTGAGCGTTTTGTTTTTCAGGCACTTGTTCCCATCAACGTCCCCGTAGACACTGAGTGGACACACCAAGTGGACACTGGGTGGACACTCGGCCTCCACAGCCAGCCAGTGAAGTGACCAACCAGCCGTTACAACGACAGACATGTGACTGATTTATTCACTAGAGAAATGACAGTGGCCTTCTTCCACACAGCGCTGGATGAAGCTGGTGAGCTCCTCGGTGTGCTGGTTACCGATCTGAACAAGGTGTTGATCAGTCTGCCACCAACACGTGAGGAGCGACTGAAGGCTGAGCTCAGATTAGAGGAGGTTCACAGGATTCAAACCTGAAATTCACGTTTAAATCTGGATGTTCAACGTTGGTCCTGACGGCCTCCAACAAACTTCATGAAGAGGAGGGAAGACGTTAAAGTTCCCTTTACAGTTATAATAATACTACATGATGCAAAGTTCAGTCTAAGCTGGTTCAGAGTTCCTGTGATCTGAGCGCAGCCTCTGTCTGACTACAAGCGTTTGTTCAATCTGTTTGCATTCAAACATCAAACCCGACCGACCAATCAGCCGTGAAGCTCAAACCTCAAAGAAATGATCCAAATAAAAACTCAGAGGATCGAGCTGTTTGCTAGTTTGGCAACTCGGATAAGACAGGTTTTGAGAATACACACCCAGTCCGACTCATTCTCTTCTGACACTTCTTAAAATTTAAAATAATTATAATAACAATATCTTTCCAGTATTAAATAATCTTATATAAAAACACACACAAAAAAAGTTTGAAATAAATGGCGATGCCCCCCCGCCCCCCCACCCCCCAGGTTCACAACACACACTTCTATACACATCATTCCACTTTCACATCGTGTTCCTTCCGTGGATCCTCCTTCCCTTGATCGGCAGCGTCCACTGCTCCATGCAGTACCTGTGGTTTTGCAGCAAAGTGTCTCTGTTGCCGTTCAAGTCTCGTCTTTTGTATATTTCAATGCAAAGCTGCACAGACATTGTGAAAAAAGCTCGATAGGTGATTCTTCTGGCTTGCTTGTATACAGATATATATATACATATATATATTTTTACTCATGTCATTGGATTAAACATGTATCGGTAATGATAGTAATAATGAGGTTAATATTAACAATCATAATCTGAGATTAGGAGGAAACACGGCTTGCTACTTGCTCGGAATCCAGGATGGTTCAGGATGAGGAGAGACGGACAAGTCAAGACAGACACTGATTATTTCTTCTCTGCAGGAACGACGAGACCTCATTGGTCAGTTCAGTTGTTGAGGCTCCGCCCAGCGTCCCTGCTCCTACCACTCACTGGTCAGTTTGGTGCTTTGGTCCCGTTTAGGTGGAGCGGGAGGCGGGCCTCGCCGCAGCGTTGCATAGCCTGAGATGTTGGCATGTTTGGCGGACTGGGAGTGCGTGTGGTGGCGGGACAGAGTTTGGGAGTGTCCCCGGACGCCCTGCTGCTGCTGCTGCAGGAGCTCCGGGGGAGGAGGCGGGAGCAGCGCCATGTCGTCCATGGTGCCCACGGGCTCCATCTTGGAGGAGGTGATGAGGTGGGAGGAGGTGAGCGAGCCGTGGCGGGACACCGACTTCCTCTTCAGGGTGCGGTTGAGGTCTTCCAGGAAGTGAGGCTTCAGGGCCAGGGAGCTGGGGCCAGGAGACTTAGGGGAGGTGGGGGGGATGGGGGAGGAGGAGGAGTAGGAGGTCAGGGAGGGAGGCGGAGTCTGAGACAGCGGCGGCGGCGAGAGAGGCATGGAGCTGCTGTCGTATTGGCCCGTGTTGCTGGTCCGCCGGCTCAGCGTGGGCGGAGCCACCGCCCCCTTCTTCAGCGAGCCTTGTTTCCATGACGACGTGGACAGAGACGAGGTTGCCGGCGGCTGCATCTGGGGCTGGGGGTTCACCACGGCAACCTTCGGGGGGTGATGGAACTCTGACGGGTGAGGAGGGGGAGGGAAGAGCTCCGAGTCACTGGGGGGAGGCGGGAAATAGTCAGGTGAGGAGTCCAGGTGAGCAGGCTGGGAGGGGGGCGGCGGAGGTGGAGGGGAGGGGAAGTCGGGCTGGTGGTGCTGCCCGGTCTGAAGGCCCTGCAGCGCCAGAGGGAGGTTGGCCAAGTTCAGCTTCCCCGGCTTGGGCAGCGGAGCAGGAAGGGAGGAGTCTTTGGAGGGAGAGCCGGTGGCGGAGGAGGAGCTGGAGGAGGTGCCGGTCTGAGGAGCCTGGCCAAACTTACTGACCAGACTCTCCACCTTCTTGGGCCTCTCCTCCTGGCCCTCCCGGATGGAGGAGGCTCTCTGGGGCGTCGGCGGAGGCCCCCTCTTGGAGGATCCGGTGGACGAGGTGGAAGGCGACTTCTTTACGGGGGAGCCCGTCTTGGAGGAGGGGGGAGGAGGGAAGTCTCCCAGGGAGCTGTCAGGAGGAGGTGGAGGGAACTCTGGAGACTGAGGAGCTACCACACCTCCTGGCTGCCACTTTGGTTTGGCTTTCACCGCCGGAGGAGACTGAGGAGCAGAGAACTTGGAGCCCTCCGTGGAGTTGGAGGAGGGCAGGGAGGAAGGGGCGGAGTTTCCTGGGAACTGATTGACAATCTGTTTGACCAGAGAGGAGGTAGCAGCCGCGATGGACACCGAGGAGGAGGAGGAAGGAGAGATGGCCAGGTTTTTGGAGGAGAGGCTGTGCTGCTTGGGCAGAGTGGGAGGAGGCTGGTTGGGGGAGTGTCCGGTGGAGAAACTCTGCTGCTTCTTAAAGGGCCCGTGTCCCATCTGAGGCTGGGTGGGGGAGACGGGGGAGAGGGCGAGGGGGAGGGAGGAGGGGCCTGAGGGTTTGGGAGCCGTCTGAGGAGGAAACCCGCCGGTGAAGGTTTTGGGAGGAGCAGGAGGAGGAGCATTAGGGGACAGAGGCCGGAGCACCTGCAGGGAGGTGGGAGGAGAGAGCTCGGCTCCGGGGGGAGGAGGAGGAGGAGAGCCGTCGTCGGCCGCCGCCGGGCTGAAGTCGTACACCATGTTGGGAAACTTCTGCGACAGGAACTGCTGCAGGCCGGCGTTGGACAGCTGGGGGCAGGACTCGGGGTCCAGAGGGGGAGGAGGTGGCAGCCCGTTGGCCTCCAGGCTCTCAGGGGGAGGAGGTGGCAGGTAGGAGGGCTCCTGCATGTCCTCCTCCAGCGGGGGAGGTGGGGGGAGAGCACAGGGGCTGGAGGGACCAAACTTCAGCGCCGCCATGGCTGAACCAGGAGCTGGAGCTGTGGGGGGAGGAGGAGGGGGAGGAGACGGGGGCAGCGGAGGGGAGGCGCTGTAGGCAGCCGGGAGGGTGTTGTAGTTGGAGGGAGGGGTGGGACCGGCCTGCTGGGTCCTGGACTGGTTCTGGCTCTGCAGCCGGGCCAGTGTGCTGTACTTGACGTAGGAGGCAGGAGGCGCCGGCTGGTGGGTCAAGCTGGTCATGGGGGGCGGAGGGGGAGGAGGGGGAGGCGAAGGAGGCGACGGAGAGGAGTCGTCAGACGGGAGGAGGCCGTCGGTGTAGCTGCTCCTGGAGGGAGGAGTCTGAGGCTGGGGGGACAGGGTGGGGATCTGGACCGGGATGGGCCTACTGATAGGGTCGATCCTCATCATCTGCAGGACAAACACACAATCAGTACACAACTAACAGCTTGTGGTCCTGGAAGCTAAACAGTCCACAGCAAGATGCAGGAAACCAAACAGCACACCAGAACAGAACCGACCGGCACTAAACTGGGCCCAGTGGGAGGTGTTGGTCTCTTTATTCAGCACAAGCCTCCAGAAATAGTTGAATCAATGACATTCATATTTTGTACCACAATCAAGAACTTCTGTAAACTATAAACAGTTCTGTTGCTCCTGTTAGAATAAAATCAGCCGAATCTGTAGAAACCTTCACACCAATATTCTGGAGTTAACATCAATTAGAGTTCACTGCAGTTTCTTTTGCTGTTGACACTCTGATATTTGTCATAAAGTTGATATAGAAAACCAGAAACCCAGTCTGTAGATTAAGTGGATATCAAACTGACTGAACAGAACCCAGATGTGTTCTTCCTCCTAAGTGTCACGTGTCCATCTGCTGCACCGATGAGGTTCTGAGGCTCAGAAAATGTCCAACATGACGAAAAAAAAATCACAAAACTGACTCGATAATTGTTGAAAATGACTCAGATGTTGTTCACAGTGACGAAAAGAAGCAAAATGGCTCAAAACTTGTTAAAACTGACTCAGTGACCTAAATGACTAAAAGATGATAAAAAAAATCATCTAAAATATGATTAAAGTGACAAAGAAATGTCGGCATTTTCATTTGACATGAGTTCATAATGTCCAACAGCCTCGATTAAATCAGCTTCTAGTGGCATCATCACAACATGTGAAGGCAGGACAGTCTGATAGTTGGTTAATATTTAATGTTCTGTGATCTGGTTGCAGACGGGTTCACAACAGGTTCTGAATGAGTCCGACTGGTTAAACGGTGTAGTTGATGAAAACACGAGCTGGTTAGAACATCCATCACTCCACCACGTTAGAAAGAAAACCAACAGTTCTGCTGCAGCCAGAAAACACCAGGGAGACGGAAAGTTCTAGTTCACCCTGGTTATATCTGACATCATCGGGTCAACACCTGCCTGCTCGGGTTACAGGTGAGCTTTAATCTGAATGTAGAGTTTATCACAGAACGCTGAAGAGCCGAGGATCTCTGTTGGTGGCTTTAAATCAATCAGCTGAAACGTTGAAATAAGAACTGAATTCACATCCAACACATCAAACATGTGACTTCACTAAACAAGACTTGAATTCTTTATATTATTCACAGTGAAGCAGTTTTAATCAGAATTTGTGTCGCTGGTCAGCTGAAGGTTTATCTTTTTTTAGCTTTTACTGGTCAAACTGTATTTCATCCATTTCTCACAGTTTAGAAAAATACTTTAGACATGAACTTGTCCTTTAAATCACACGTGTTCTAACATCTACACGCGTGACAACGTTCAGCGTTCCCTCCCAGTTAGAGTTCTGTCATAAAACCAGTACCAACTGGGTCAAACACGACCGTTTTCCAGTCTGCAGCCGAACTGTTTCCATGCCCGTTACATCACTTCCTGTCTAACCTCCACTGCCTCCTCCTCCTGCACAAAGAGGAACCGGCATACGGCCCTTCACCTTTGACCGCTGGCAGGAAAGCAGAGGGAAACATGGGAAACGTGGTCCACAGGAGCATCAGAGGAAAGGTTTGGGCAGAGCAGGAGTGTGTTCTCACCTCTCCTTGGGTTCCTCTCCTCCAGGCGTCTGAGAAGATGGAGCTGACGACGCTCTGCGAGCGGGTGTGGCCTGATGACGTCATCTCGGACACGCCGCTGTCCGACTGGCTGGAGTGGTTGGACTGGGACTCTGCAGGAGGGAGAGCTGTGAGCTTCTAGCCGCTAGAGTTTGGCCTCTTTGTTTAATATTTAGATTATTGGCAGTAAAACAGCTGATTGGATTTACAGTTTTCTGTCTGCTCTTGTTTGAACGTCACTTCAGCCGCAGTGTTCCTGATCAGTACGCTGACTTCTACCTCA
>NW_007579552.1:90744-120414 GCF_000690725.1 Stegastes partitus | reverse complement strand
AGAAGAAGACCCCTGGGTCAGAACCGTCACAGAACAAACAGCAGATCAGTATTTACTGTTTAACCACCCACTGGAGAATAAGCTGAAGGTTGTCAGAACTGGGTCTTTGTCAGAACCACCAACACCGTTTCTGCTGCAGGATCAGAACCACAACCACAACATCTCTGTGCACTTCAATGCAGACAGAAAGGAAGAACCAGGACTCCACTGTGATGAACACTGGGCCACACTCTGACTCAGAGGAAACATCTTCAGTAAACTCAAAGCCAGTCCAGCTGCATAAACGTGACCTGAAGTGTGTTAGTGATTTGTCTGATTGTGCTCTGGCCGGAGCTGTCGGACCTGGAAGGCTGGATGAGCTGGATCCTGACTTGATGGAGGAAGAAGAAAGGGAAGACCAGTCGTAGGCCGCCTCCGACCTCCTCATCGCCTCCTGGAAGTTGATGTAGAGCTGCTTCCCGTACTGAGGGACAGAAGGACCAGAGGTTATCAGGTGACAGAAAGAGGATGTTTCTACCTACAGCAGCAGCAGACAGGAGGATCTGGAAGGTAAACATCATACCTAAAGCATCTGCTGACATGCTCGCTATGCTTCAATATTTACCTTTTCAACACAACTGGAGCTGCTGCATCTTCTGTTCTCTGTCAAACACCAGACTACTGACAAAAATCTATTTACTAGCTCACAACACAGGAGTTGTTCTACTGCTGCCTGATCAGTTAGTTTGGATTTGGGTTAGCAAATGATCTGCTTCAGTCCTGTTTCAGAGGCTGCTGGAGGTGACGTAGAGGTAGACGGATGATTGTGTGTATTTTATAAACGGATTCCCTGTAAAATACATTCATTTACAGCTGGTTCGTCTTCACTGTGTCCCACCGGCAGCACCGTCTGAATGATGAGGGGAAATGTTCAGCACTTCTCTACCTGCTCATTATATCTGACACGGCGACTTCTTAAAAAATGTTCTATTGTTCTTTAAAGAATTGCTCTTTTCATATTGTCTTGTTAAAAACGGTCACTTTGCATTTCATCGCACAAATAAAAACTGTCGAACCTTTGATGTAAAACACAAAGTTGTTGTAGATTTTCAACCTACTCTCCGCTGTGTCCTATCATTCAGTCTCCCTAATAACTAATAATCAGCATCACACCATCGCTCAGCCTCTGACGTAAAGTGCTCCAAATATAAAGTACACTTAGAGGGATATCGATTTCTTACGGAGGCTAAAGTACATTTAATGCAGCTCCTCCCGTCTGCATCCCAAAGACACTGAACGTTAAACACCGTTGGGCTGAAACAGCACGTTGGACGTTTTTGACAGTTTAAATAAAGGTTGTTCAAACAAGACGTCTGTCCTCAGGGTTATTTAGTGCAGCTCTAAAACCTGGAACTGTCGCCTTTAAAGCTTCATTTAATCATGAACATGTTGCACTGAGGTACTTTAGTAAAGAACTCAGCTTGATGTTTAACACTTCATGTCACATGTTGATTTGAACGACGGCCAGTCAGACACCTGAATGTTTTCTATAATTCACTGTTAGTTTTGCCGTTTGTTTTCACTGAACTGTGACTTTTCTCTCTGAGCGCGCGCTAGTTAGCACGTGAAGCTAACCGCCGAGGACGCCGTTACCTTGGCGATGCGGATGCTGTTGATCCACTGCTGCAGGGTTCTGACGTCGTCGCAGCACAGGTACTTGATGTACTGCGACTTCTTCTGGATCTGAGGGTGCTGCACACACACACACACACACACACACACACACACACACACACACACAGTGAGAACACCGCAGCGTGTTCAGAACCAGAAGTGTGTGTTCTGTTTCTGACCACTAGATGTCAGCAGGAGGTCGTCATCTCCGTCAGTACCTTCAGCACCATGCAGTAGTCGGTCGGAGCCTTGTACTTGCTCTTGTAGTCCTGGCCAAGGTAGACGTTAACGTGATCCAGCTGGAGGAAACACACCAGGTCTCTGGACGCCTGCACACACACACACACACACCGGATCAGTTATCTCTGTCGGGCTTTACATCAAAAACACACTCTGCTCTCGGCCGCTCACCTTGGCTTTGCCCTTCGGGACGTAGTAGATGCCAGAAGCCCTCAGCAGGAAGTAGCGCTTCTTCCACGACTTCTTCCCGTCCTCTTTGAGCCACAGCACTCCCTCCATCTCGGGGACGGACACCGAGCTGCCCCCGAAGCACTCCTGAGACACGAGCAGAGCCTGAATCAGCCCGGAGGTAAAACCCGACAGACTCTCTGAAGTCTGAGTCGCTCCATCGTCTCTTTGGTCAGATGGAGGCGACAGGAGAAGTGTGTGTGCACAGATGTCAACGCCGGCTGCCAGGACTTTGAACATTCTGTGTAAAGATGCATCTGAGGCGGCAGGTTTGACATTTAATGACGGAGTTCGACCATCTAGACTTAAAGCGATGGACAGGATTTAGATTTCTAAAACTGTATTCAGTTGGGACTGGTCATCATATGAGCTGCAGACAAATGTCATTAGTGAATGTGCATGAGGCTGATGGTTGCTAAGCGCTGGAACAGTGAACAGGAGGAGCTCATCAGGAGGAGTTAGTGGAGAACCAGAGCTTTGTTTGTCAGAGATTTGTGGTTAAATTCACTAGAATTTGGTCTTGATTTGCTCTGACTTGGAGGTAAAACAGCTGAAATATGCGGTTACTGTAGTGTGTTTAGAAATCAAGACGCCTCTTTCCTGTTGTAGCTTCTATTTACAGAAATCTGCAGCGTCACAGCTCTAAGTCAACATTTCTAAAATTACGTTTTGAGGCAGAACTTCAGAGGTTCTACAAAACCATTCTGATCGGTTTAAACTTCATGTCAGAATCTACAACAGACAATTTAGATCTGTTGAACTGAGTTAAAGAGATCGTAAAGTGTGACCAGCCACAGTTCAGTTGTAAATATGTGAAACTGGACCTGACGTGAAGTCACTGGTCCTGAAGAAAGACGCTGTGGATCTGAAATGTCCTTTATAACTGGGAGGAGCTGAGTCATGGATCTGAGGTTCTCCGTAACAGTAAACAGAACAAACTCACCTCTAACAGCGCCTCTTTGTTCCGCTCAGCCATCTCACACGTCTCCTTCCGCCCCAGCAAATAGTTCTGCAGCAGACAGGAAGCCGATTGGTCAGTACCGTGAGAGCTCACCTGTGCAGAGAGCAGGCGGCTGGGTCGCGTCTCACCTGTGGGTTCTTGAACAGAGCGTACTTCTCGATGCGCTCGGTGAACATGAGGCGGTTCTGGCTGTCTCTGGTCCAGTTCAGCAAGTTCTCCACCAGGTTCTCGTGGTCCTCGAAGATCCGCTCTGCACACGATCCAACAGAAAACCACGTCAATGAGAAACTACGGAACAGTGTTCATCTGTCAGTGTTTCCTCTCCAACCTGCTTGTTGTTGATCTTATTGATTGTTGATCTTTGGTCTCTACATTTCTAACTTCAATAGATGGAGTCAGTGTCCTTCAAACAAAACTTCTCCAAGTTTTAGTTAAAGCCCTGCTGCTAATTTTGCTAAATAATTTACTGAGACTACAGCTAAAAGGTTTCAGTTTCTCTGTAAACACTTCAGGCACCCACTAGTGGTTCATCAGAGACCAGAACCGCCTCGTCATCCTGCAGCTTCATCACATCTGAAGCTGAGCACATGTTTCTGACTCTCACTGCAGAGTTTCCCATTTCTGTGATTTGCTCTTTTAGACGATGTTCCTGCAGGAACCTCATAACCTCGTTCCCGTCAGCGGAGCAGCGTGGCTCGTGGCGTCCGCTGCCCTCGTTTCCTCTGATTCGCTGTGAACTCGGGCTTCTTTCCTCTGAGGACTGAAACGGACACAAACCTCGTCTGCTCGCTCTGTGGACGTTGAATCCAGGTTAACTAAACGGCTGCTGAACGCTGTTTTATTCAGCATCTCTTGACTTGTAAAATCACTTCTATCACACTGAAGCAGGAGCTTCATGAACAATGAGCCTCCATCACATTGAACGCTGATTAAATCCATCAGCTGCAGGTGAACCTCTGCAGAGTTTTAAATCTGGTTTCTGTGGCAACGTCGCTGCAGCATCGAGTGAAGGAAGAAGCTCCAGCAGATGGGAGTCCAGAGGAAGAAGCTTCCACATAGAAAAGGAGCTCCACAGAAAGGATGATGTTACTACAGTGAAAAAGAGAGCGACCGACTATCTCTGTTGAGAGCGATGAGAGAGATTCTGGTTGGAATGTGTAAAACATTTGGAGGGATCACTGTAGTTATTTACTGAACCTGTTTTGAGCTTCAAAACATGGATCCCAGAGACCGCTGAGCTCCATCCACCCTGGAGGTGGTCGAACCGTTGTGGGGAGAGTAAGTGTAAATATCACAGAAACCATTTAGTTTCTCATCCAAGCACCAACGCCGGCCCATGAGTCCGTTTTAACAAAAGAAGGTAAGCAGCATGAAAACTAAACGGCAAAGAAAAAAGCCGCACAAAGATTCAAAATGGCGGCCATTTTTCAAGATGGTGGACGTGGGCGCCACATTTTG
Source organism: Stegastes partitus (assembly GCF_000690725.1). NCBI lineage: Eukaryota > Metazoa > Chordata > Actinopteri > Pomacentridae > Stegastes > Stegastes partitus. Next base: position 115,874 of record NW_007579552.1, on the reverse strand, counting down.
GGATTGGTTTGAATCTCTTTTAACTTGTTGGTCTGATTTTTATTCAATTCAATTCAATTCAATTCAATTTTATTTTATATTTACATTAATTTTTATGGGATTAATGTTGTTTTGCTTGAAGATAAAAGTAGATAAAGAAAGATCAAAGAGGCAGGTAGCACTAATAAAAATGGAAAAGAAATGGGAAAAATCTAAAAGAGAAATAAAAGCAAACATCACTGGAAAGCGAGTCTAAAAAAGTGGGTTTTAAGAAGTGTTTTAAAAGAAGATACTGAAGATAATATGACCACATACAGGTCACACCACCAGACTGGTTCACATTAATGCTTTTTTTTCTCTTTAAAGTCCACAACACCCTGATCAGATGTAAGTTATCGTGTTAGAACAGGATAATGTGGATTCTACAAGCTAAACTCTTCACGTTTTGACACTAAATCAAAGCACATCTCTCCACAAACTCATTCTGTCGTTGGAAATGTCTGGAAAAATGGCCGCCGCTTATGGAAAAATCACATAATAGACACAATTTTTCTGCTTGTGTGACAAAGTGAAATGTGCTGCAGGTTACAGAGTGACATGATGCTGCTGGTCAGGCTGGACTGGGAGGATGGGGGTAGTGGGAGTAGTGGGAGCAGTGGGGGGAGGAGGAGGCTGTAATAAACCAGCATTTACTCCCTACATTAACACATCCCTCAGTTTAAAGCTTGGACCTGCAGCATGGAGGCCTTCAGCTGTAGGAACACGTGAAGCTTGTCGGTATAATCGAGGTTCAGGAGACGGAGCTTCCTGCTGCTCCTCTTTTATAACTCTGCCGCTGCTCTCAGAAGCCCTGAAGATGTAGGTTAGATCACACACATGGCTGCACCGGCGCCACACACACTCAGCGCGTTTGTCAAAGAGCGTTAAGTGGAGTCGAAGCCCGTAGTACAGTGTGTGCTGGCAGACACACAACAACCCACGGGGAGTCGGATCTGTGTGGCTGAAGATCCGCAGCTCGCTTTAAACCGGCACACAGCTTCTACTACACCTGACTCTGCTGCTGGATCAGGACCAAAGTCTTTACTCATCACAGCAACGTCGAAGCCTTTCCGCCTCCACAGAGCTCCTCCTTCCATCCTTCTTACATCTGTGTTCCTAGTGTCCTCGTGTTCTTCTGTCTTTCTTATTCATATTGTATTTGTAGTGTGTACACGTCTCCTCTTTAATCTATAGTCGTGTTTTCTTGCTTTTCTTTCTGTCACTTTGCTGCTGTGACGTTGCAGATTTCCCCTTTTGGGACTAATAAAGGATGTTCTGTTCTATTCTATTCTACTCTATTCTATTCTATTCTATTGAAGGATTCAAGGATTCATACCAGCTCACATTCACATGTTCGTGGTACAAAATTAGTACTCAGGTCCAGGTTTTTTTTAAAAAAGAAAAGTCTAATAAATAGTAAGTACAATAGAACAAGAGTAAAATATAAGTCAAAATACAGCAATTTAAGTGTAGAAAAAAATCTAAACATTACAGTAGAAAAGCCACAATTAGTTGTGTTTAACACTAAATATTGATTCTATTCTGTTGTATTTTCTAGAAAACCTCCTGTTTCCAGTGGCTCTCTGCTACAAGTTGATGCCGTCTTCTGTCTGCTCGCCTTTTCTTCCACTTTGTGCCGTTTTATCGATACATGATCCAGTCACACCATCTAACAGACATTATGTTAAGGAAAAAAACTTTTTATTTTTTTTCATGCGATGGTTGAGTTTGATGCTTTGCTTCCATGATATACCCTCTTAGTGGAAAACAAACATCCTGAGGTGCACATTCAGGTGTTTGTAGATGTCAGTTATAATACACATCTTTAAAGGCTGTTTTTTTTTTCTTCTTTCTCTGATGCACAAATCTCCACTCAGATCAAACTTTCCAGTTTAATTTCTGTCTGTATGATGGAGGTTTTTACAGCAGTTTGTTCTTATGTCACTTACAGCCTGATTTATGGAACATTTTAGTCCTAAAAATGGCAAAAACAGGACTTTCTGGGGCTGTTTTCCATTAATGGAGCGTAATGGAGCTACAGGAACACATCAACTAAATGGAACATGAACTTACTACATTTATATTCTGATGATGTATGCCAATTAGAGCATTTTATAAATTCATTTTCATACTTTCAGACAACTTTTAATATGAAAAACCCACTGCTTTATGATGACTGTGTGCTAACTCTGACCGTCTTCACTTTTTGATCGGAGAATGTGCTGCTTCTTAACACACACCACCACTCAGAACTATTTCATTTTGTGTATGTGTTGTGTGTGTGTGTGCTCACCCATCTGCAGCTCGTTGATGGTCTCCACCAGTGACCAGTCTGCACTATAACCACAGTGGGACTTCTCCAGTAAACTGTCCAGAACCTGCAGGACAGAAGACGCTGTCAGTTAAACCAACAGCTCAGCTGATATTTAAGAAGAGTTACTACTGATACCAATACATGAGGAGACCAAGTACTGCTGCTGCTGCTGGTACACCTGCTGAAGCTCTCACCTGTCTGACCGTCTGTCTCTCGTCCACCATCATCGTCTTGGAGCTCTCGTCTGACAAGTGGACACGAATGACCAGCTGAGGAGCAGAAGGAGGAGAGGAGCTGCTGAGTTACACCGACCAACATCACACTGACTTTAACGACGTCTGTTCACATTCAGAGGAGCTAAACGATGCAGAAACACAGCCTGAGCTTCAGGACTGAACCTGTTTCACTGTCAGGTCCTGCAGCCTGGTCCTCAGAGGAAGAACCGCTGATGGTGCACACTGAGGTTTGTGCTACAGTAAAGTGAAGCAGCACAGAGTACTACTGCAGTACACTGTGGTTCCTTGTACCAGGTGGGGTCATATAGCTGCATGCTGTGGGACCAGTCGACTGGGACATGAAGGGAAGTGGTGGTTTACTGGTACTCCATGACAAGTACGGTTCAGTGTTATGGAGTTCAGTCGTAGTAAAACGTTTTTTTCTCCAACATGCTCCAAAATCAAATCTGAAACTAGTCTAAACCAGGTCTGATTCCATGTCAACAACCAGGCCAGAAAACAGTTTAAATCAGACCTAAACCAAGTCTGTAACCAGTCTACTAAACCAGTCTAAATCAGGTGTGAAGCTAGTCTGAAGGTCTGGTCTGAAACCATTTCAAAAACCAGTCTATATTAAACCTAATCCAGGTCTGAAATAAGGTCAAGAACAGGCTAAAATCTGAACTAAAAATCTGACATAAATACAGTCTGAAACCAGGTTAAACACTGGGCTAGAAACCAGTCTAAACCAGGTCCAATACCAGGCTGAATAAAGTCCTGGACAAGTCCTAACTAAGTCTGAAGCCAGTCTGAAGAGTTTCTAAATCCGATCCACGTGTAAGGCCAGTCTGAACCAGGTACAGTACCAGGTCTGAAATTAGACCAGAAAAGCTCCTGAGTCAGACCTGAACCAGGGTTAAACCCAGCCTAGAAACGGTCCTAAAGCGGTCCTAACAACAGTCTGAACCAGGGCTCAGTGTTTCCTCCAGGATCTTTTCAGCAGCGGGGGCAGGTTCTCCGTGGCGGCGCTAACAAGTGACATTTAACTGCAGATTTGACTTTTACAACCTATTTATTGAATTCCAGTTAAAACATCATCTCTGCAGCCGTCCTGAGCAGAACCACAGCTCCCAGGAGGTCCATAAACATCTACATAAACTACCAGAGGTTACACTTCCAGAACACGTTATCACACGTTGTCTTTTTATAAACGTGCACGTTTGTGGTCTGTTTACACATTAACACGTCTCAGCCAATCACAGGACGGCGTTCGTCCCGACCACAGAGCCTCAGAGACGCGACGCCAACGTCTTCTGATGGTCGTTGTTTTATCGTTCAGCTTCCTTCAAAGTGTGCTGCAGAGCACAAACATCACTGTCACTTTTCTGGAGCTTCGAGTTGCGTCAACATACAGATGACTCGACTTAAAACACACACACTGACACACACACACACACACACACAGGTAGCTGCAGTCTGTGTAGTAAATCCAGGTTGTTAATCCGACTCTCCTCTCTGTGGGATTGAGACTCAGCTTGCAGTTGGTCATTATGCTGAGTGCTGTGTGTGTTAGTGTGTGTATCAGTGTGTGTGTCAGTGTGTATTAGTGTGTGTCAGTGTGTATATGTGTGTGTTGACCCCAGCTGTTATTGACCGGAGCGCTCAGTGTGGAGTTACACTGACCTGACCCAGAAAACTGAGTCCGCTGGACACGTGCCAGACACACACACACACACACACACACACACAGAGGCACGTGCACGCAGTCAGACACACACCACACAAACATCAACACAAACACACAACACAGTGAATGTGGTGCACAGCAGTGATTGGATTAGTCGTGTGAGTGTGGATGATAAATGACGTTCTGGGTCGTTACCGTCTCTCGTGTGTTTGGTGAATTTAAATCTTCCTCCTTGTTGCTGTGAAGTGTTGTGCAACCAGCTGTGACTGTGAGCGGACTCACCTTCTTCACCTGAGCCTCCTTGATCTTCTCCAGGGCCACCCGGATGTTCTCAGCCTTCAGCTTGGCCGCCTGCTCCTCCTGCACACAAACCACAGCCGCTCAGTCCACAGCAGCCAATCGCACCGACACAAACATTCCTGCGGCGTTCGTTTCGCTCGATCCGCATCAAAGCAGCGCGACCTGTCACCCACCTGATTCCTCCAGCAGGAATTCATGCTGAGTCCCTCAACCGGCGCTTCTGTGTCTGCTTCAAATTAAACCACAAACTTGTGTACTGATTTAAAAAAACGTCTCCAGAAAAGGCTCAGAGCGTCGCCTCCATCCGTCCTAGTTATGAATCGGCACCATGCTGATGTGAAAACACCAAACCTCAGACTTATTCCCAGAGCAGAGCTGCACCGAACACAGTCTGACTGTCACCCTGAGACCGGCTTCTCCTCCTGCTCCTCCTCATCGTCATCATCATCTCTGTTATTGTAGCTGCAGCAGATTGGATTAATGCTCGCTGAAGGAGGATTATCCAAACACACTCTTCAGCTGGAAGCCTGCGACTCTCCGCCGCTGCAGCCGGCCAACCCGAGGGTCAAAGGAGACGCCGGGGAGGTCGGACGGGTTCAAACCTGCAGCGAGACGCTTTGGTCGGCCGCACAAGAGTGATGAAGTCGACAGAGAGGAGAGAGAAGTGTGACGAGGCAGCAGAGGAGGAGGAGGAGGAGCAGGAGGATCAGACACAAACACAAGATCTGGAGCTAAAATAAAGAAACAGAAGCAAACAGGCTGCAGCTTCACCGGTCATCAGCTGATTCACTGGTCGGGCTCCGACCTCCAGCCAGTTAACCAGTTAAGCGGTTAACCAGTTAGTGGCGTTGACCGGCTGGACCTGAGGAAGGATGCTGCCTCCTCCTGTCACATCCTCTCCGGCCGAGCGAGGCAGCAGCACTGAGATGGAGAGGATGGGCTGACGGGGGGGATGGGCTGCTGCTGCTGCTGCTGCTGCTCAGACAGCCTCCATAGAAGCTGTGTTGATGTGGAGCCTCCTCACCCCTCCTCACCCCGTCTCCTCACCCAGCCTCTTTATCTGATGCCTCCTCACCAGTCTGAGTTCTCCACATGATGCTCCACTTTCATCCAACCAGCTCACACACATTCATACAAAACACTGAGGAACGAAGGGAAAGGGCAGAACAGAAATGAAGATGAGGACGAGGAGATTAGCAGCCAATCTCCTTATGGACGCCCCCGGATCCCCGCCGATGTAAACTCTGGAATCAGCAGCAGCAGCAGCATAAGCTCACGGCGGCTCCATAATGACGACCCTATGCTTTGTTCATCAGCCGGCTCCAGATTAGAGCGCCGAGGGGTTAAAGTGGCACAAATAATGTTGAACTGGGGCAGGACTATCTGCCACCAGGAACTGAACTACAACCGTTATTATTTTAATCAAGTGTTTGAAACGAAAGTTTATATTTTAATCGCATCATTTAGATTTATTAGCAGAATGCAGTGTTTGATCCTCAGTATGATCCATGTCTGTGTGCTTCCTGTTCAGTTTTACTTCTTTTTATTCAACTTCAGCACTCAGTTTAAATTTAATTCACTCAGACTAGCAGCCGTATGAGCAGAAAGACGTGTTACTACGACATGAAATCAAATTATTAATCATGGAATAGTTCTGTCTGCATTTTTGCAAATAAGCGTTATATTTGAATTAAATATTTTCAAAGCATTATGCTGACACTGAATCCAGTTGCTTTGATTTGTTGCCCTGAACACAATCAAAGCAACTGAGTTTAATTTATATATTAACAAGAATTTAGATTCAATTTCAAAAGATGCGACTCAAGTTAAAACAAACTGATTTGGAAAAGGGGGATTCAATTTAACTAAATATATATAACTGTGTGTGAAAGCCACCAAATGCCGAGTTAGTCCTGGTCTGTGGACTTTAATGGTTTAAAATCACCTGTAATTCTGTCTTTCACAGTTTATACGATGCTAACCAGCTAATGCCAACAGCTCGTTCTTCCTTCACGTGAATAATTCCTGCTGATTCTGAATCTGTACGAGGTTCTGGTCTTTAATAAATCCACATGATCGGTGTTTTCAGTGAGATTTCAGAGGCGCACTTCATCTATTATTCATCGGTTGGTACATTTTAAGAGGCCTTGACATGTTTTAATCCAGTAATTAATTCCTTAATTAGCACCACATGTGTCTTTACTGCTGTATTCTGGCTCTTTTTACTACATTTTCATTCAGACATAAAAATGCTGCTTCACATGTTTTGCAGCGCTCTGCTCTTCTCTCCTCCTGTCATCACTTCCAGCTTGCAGTTTAATCTTTTCTCTCTGCAACTCATAGATATTCCGCTGACCTATATTATAGAGCCACTAAAATTAGCTTCTGCCCAGGAAGGATCCGGCTGCCTTTGAAGTCGTGAGGAATGTGTCCCTCCTGAGCCGCCGTAGGCTGCAAACAGCAGCACTGGGAGTCAGTGGAGGCAGAAGTGGGCCAGCGGAGGGAGGCCGGCTGTAACACTGACACACAAGCACAGCTACATGCTAACTGATGTGCACGCAGCTGTTCCCTCGAAGCCGCTCTAACGAGTGCAGATAATTACGCCCTCAGCCTAATCACTGCTGCAGGAATTAGACCGGCCCCGCAGCTTGTAATCTGCCTGAATCTCAGGCCCGCCGTGGCTCCGCCCTCCTCTAATCTGGGCCGCAAATTAAAACAAAATCACGTTTCTCTTTTCGGAGGCGGCTCAGAGCGCTTTATGTCATGAATCAGCAGAGTCTTAGCTTTAACTTAGCTTGATCCACGGCAGTAAAAGCTGGATTTGAAGCCAACGGCAGCTGCTGCGAACGCAAATGGATCCTAAAAGTAAAACATTAATCTGAGCACATTCGTTTAGTGTTGATCTGCTCAGACGGATGTACAGATCCAGGAACACGTCGTCTCTATAAACACCATAATGTCTGATGAAATGGTGCAGCAGCAGTACGGAAACACAAACCAGAATTGATCAAACTGGCTTCAGCCCTCTGACAACCAACAACCATCAGCAGGTTTTAAAGGTTTGTTTCCTGTTTTGTCCAGACGACACCGTTGACTCGATCCAGAGACTCCAAAAACAAAGAATTGTCAGATTTTTAACTTTCTGATGTCCTCCAATGAATAATGAGCGACTCCATCTGGAAAAGGACAAGTCTAAGCTTGAAATTTTGATATTTAATCTAAATCACTTCATTCTATGAGTCACAATTTTTTAAAAAATCACCAAAAATGATCGATTCAGATCAGATGCTTTGATCTTTCCAGAAAAACCCAAACCTGCTGGATCAATAAACAACTGCAGCATGGATCAGAACCAGAGAACAGAGGAGCCAGCTGTTGGAGATACATTCAGCTGATGGAGGAACATCTTTCTACATCTGATGAGCAGAGAGGAGAAGTCTGGAGACGTGGAGATAGTTTAACATCTGCAGGACGAGGAGACGGCTTTATATTCTAATGCTGGTAAAAATGGAGTCTTTCTTTTTTCTATTTTTGGGATTTCTGTCTTTCTAACTTTGTCATACTGGCTGTAAAACATTTTTCTCCTTCCTCATGTTCTGGTTCCACAGAGCTGCAGGACTTTATGTTGCAGAGAAACATGAAGGAACATGAAGCAAACTGCTGCTGGGAGTTCAGAGGGTCAGAAGCAGTTGATCCAAAACTGAGGAAGATATTTTTTTTCCCTCCAACCTGAAGCAGGTTTTAGAATAAAACAAGGAGGAACTTTGTGTGTTGTCATTAGAAAGAGAACCAAAGCCAAGAACTGTGAACCAGCAGCCTGCTGCCGTTTATCTGCATGGACGTGATGATATTGGGAATCAGTGGCGCTCGGCTCCAAAGCAGATTATCCTGCAGATCTGGCACACTCCTCCAACCTCCAATCAAAGGGCCTCATCTGCTTTATCATCCAATCAAATCATCACATCGCCGATCCAATCAGATAAAGCCTTCTTACTTACTCGCCATCTAATGCCCACACACACACTCACATCCACACACATTAAGAAGCCTACAGCTTTGGCTTAGGAGCAGATTCTGACCAACATCACAGTCACGAGCCACTTCCATCCAAACACATTCTTGTACATCCAGAAATAAACCTTCACTTGTCAACCAATGAGACGCACGCAAGGAATACAGGGAAATACCTGAAGGCAATAAAAGGTGCATTTAAGATAAACCAGCTGATCTCCAGCAGCGTCCTGATCCGAGCACAACAGCAACAATTAGAGCATTGCTAGTCCCATTATCAGCATTGATCCGTGTTAGCCAGAACCAGCCTCATCCGCTGAGCTCCATTACTGCCGCTGGCTCGGCGCCAACACTCACCAACAGAACAAACCGGGCTGCTTCCTCTCTGGTCGTTGCTAACGCGATAAACATCAACCTGAAACCTTCATTAGCATCCAGCAGCGTAAAGCATCTCATGTCCAGTTAAACACAGCGCGACCTTCTTCTAGAACCAGCGAGGCAGTTTGGAATAAACACGGCAGCAGAAAACGAGCAGAGACTCAGAAGTGGTGCACGATTTGATGCCAAAATATTCAATGATGAAAGCCAGCCATCTTGTTTTGGCTAACATATTAGCTAACGTTATCTTGCGAAAGCCACTGTTGTGCTAATATTGCGTTGTTTTGGCTGATGTGTTCAGTAATTTCTTTGTTTAGGCTAACATATCAGCTAACATTATCCCATTTGGACCAACATTATACACTTAAGGCTAACTTTGCGCTAATATTATTTTGTTTTAGCTAATGTAGTAGGTAACTTTCTTATTTTGGCTAGCATAGCAGCAGATCATCAAGTTTTTAAATAACATCTTGTTGAAACTATTGTAGCGTTAATATTATGCTGTTTTGGCTAACGTAGGGGTAACTTTATCATTTAGGCTAATGTCGCAGCAAATATTATCTTGTTGAGACAAACATTTCTTTAGGCTGACATTGGCACACTTTGTTTATTTTAGGCTATTGTAGTGGTTAACATGATCTTGTTTAAGCTAACATCTCACCTATCATCATTTTGTTTAGGCTAGCGTCGCCCTAACGTTATGTTGTTTTGGCTAACACATATTCACTTGAGGGTAACTTTTTCTTACTTAGGCTAATGTAGCACTAATGTTAGTTTGTTTTGGCTAACATATTGGCTAACAATATCTTCTTTAGACTTACATTACCTTGTTTAGGCTAATGTAGTGGTCAACAAGATCTTGTTTAAGCTAATGTAGCAGTTAACACTATTTCTTTAGGATAACAAATTAGCTAGTATTGTCATGGCTAATGTAGCGCCAATGGTTTGTTTAAGTTAGCGTAGTGGGTAACTTTTTGTTGTTCAGGCTAACACAGTAGCTAACATTGTCTTATCTAATGTTTATCGTTCAGTATGTTCAAATGTAAAGCTTTGTGTGTGTTAGCACAATGTGTGTGCAGCATTTTTAAAAATAAGAGTTTGGTACTGAAATACATTATTTGATTCATTTATTACTTTTGATTTAATTTGGGTATGGGTATAACAGTACGGCTGCTAGCTATTAAATTTCTGCTGTGCAATAAACTAAACTTATGCAGCGTTCAGACACAAAATCTTAAAGTTATTAATTACAAAAAAAACATTTTTTAAGGAACCCTGGACGGCAGACCTCTGCATGATCTTCCCCAATACTGATCTCTGACTTGCTGCCTTTGGCGTCATCACACATGATGATGACGGTTTGGTTTCAACAGAAGCAGACACAGAAGCGCCGATCGTCTCACTCACCTGTTTCATTACCGTTAACAGTGTCAACGTGCTCGTTACAGTTATTATCACCACAAACATCTAATTACAGTGAAGCAGCTCGATCACACAGGAAGTGTTTCAGCAGCACACCGACTTTCTTTATTCTCGTTTCAAAGGAGATTTCTATCACTGCACATCTCTGCCAATTAGAGCTGATTAGAGCAACTGTGTGTTCAGGAGGAATGCTGATATCGTTATAGTTTAATATGCACATCATACGGACGTTAGCCCTCGCTGGCTGCAAACACTGAGATTCTCACGGGTGAATAGTGAGAGCAGCAGCCTGGGACTTATGGTTCTTCGTTACATCTTTCCGGTGTGATCGGATCTGCCTTCACTTGTGCTGTTTATTCTCCATGAACAAAGCAAACCAGCTCAGTCGTCCTGTAACAAACATCAGCAGCAAACAGCAACCAGAGACAGAACAGCATCATGCTCCAGTTACACAGTAAATATTCACAAAATGACCAGATGCAGGTGAACACAGAAACAGGCAGCACGCAAAGCTTTACAGCCGACTTTACGTCAATGTTAGACGACAGTCGACCATCAGAAACAGCTTTTAAATGTAAAGGATCTAATTTAGGCTAACATAGTGCTATGGAGGGGTTGAGTTTTTCTGGTTTGGCTAACCCAGTGGCTAATGTTATCTTGTTTAGGCTGACACACTGGCTAACATTTTATCTAGACTAACGTTATCTTGTTTAGGCTAATGCAGCAGTTCACACAACTTTGTTTAGACTATGGTAGCAGTTGCAATGTATTTGTTTTGGCTAACAGAGCTAACATTATCTTGTTTAGGCTAATGTAGTGGTTTACATAACGTTGCTTAGACTAAGGTAGACTTATTTAGGCTAACATAGCACTAACATTATATTGTTTGGGTATAAGTAGTAGTTTTTTCTTAGCTTAAGCTAACTTAGTGGCTAATATCTCCTTTAGGTTAACAGTAGCGAACATTAGCTCAATAAGGCTTACATAGCAGCTAATGGTATCTTGTTTCAGCTAACGACGCAGTTAACATAACTTTGTTTAGACTTATGTGGAAGTTAAAATATTTTTAGGCTAACAAGAGGCTAACATTGTGTTGTTTAGACAACATAGTGGCCAGTAACATAGTGGCTAATGTGACCTTGTTTAAGCTAACAGGGGCTAAAGCTATCTTGTTTAGGCTAACGTCATGATAGCTTGTATCGTTAGCCGTGTGCTGCTAATTACTTCCCTCATTAAGTGTCAACGTGTTCAGCATTTTAAAATTTATTATTGAAATACATTAATTTGGTTAATTTATTATTTTGGTTTTTATTCAGATTTGGAATCTGTGGTATTTGTAACAAATAAACTGCTGCTTTAGAATAATCTGTTTGACTGTTTACTGACAACAATAACTGATGCAGCTTCTAAACATCAGCGCTCACAGTTTCTAACCAATGTAAAGTATTTTTTAAGAAACACTCTTCATAGTTTTTTTTTCACGTCCAGTTAGTTTCTGTCTTTCAGGGTTTGAAATATTCCACAGAAAGACAAACCAAACGCTGTGACTGACGGGATACATGTTTGTATCGGAGTCTCTGTAAAGCTTTGAGATCAGACTGCAACAGAACTACAACACAAACTGCTGCCTGCACAGATGGAGACGGTGAAGAAGGAGGTGGAAGAAGAGGAGCTGACATGCAAACCGGACGTGACTCTGCAAACATGGTCCACATGCATGTACGTTCACTCATGCATGAAAGGTGAAGGCGAGGTGGATGCAGCATGCGGGGGGTAGGAGGGGAGAGGGGGGGCGTCACCTTTGTCAGCAGGTGGGAAGGTTTTCCTGCTATGTTTCTCAGAATCAGAGAGGTTTCCCTGTCCAGATAGGAGTGCTTTAAAGGGAGACAGAGAGAGTCGCCGTGAATTAATCTGCTGTCTGATTGGCTGGACGTGGCAGTTTAGCAGAAAGCTGTGTGGTGAAGCAGAAGTCAGCAGCAGAGAAACGTCACGGACGGATCTGTGAAGAACAACTACAGCAACAGGTTACAGTACGGATGGAGGGCTGCTGGGCGGAAGGAAAGGTTAGGAACACATCATCAGAGACTCGTCTTAGGCAGAACCCACGTCTGGTGGAGCCACCATGGATACAGAAACCAGTTCACCTTTAAACCTGCGGTGGTTCCAGTCTGGAGGTCGATCTGCTCTCAAGTGAACAAACTCTGAACAATCGCTGGTGTGACGTTCATAAAGAGAAACGCTCTACGACAGTCTCACAGAACTGAAGCCTTATTTCTGGAGGCGGGAGAACAGACGACTTATAAACAACTTGGTCCAACCTGATACAAACTGCTGAGTCCAATTTATTTAAGAACTCCTCGGTGCTGCATTTCTTTCAAATGCGTCCACTCGACTGGTTGAAGAGTCGGTACGATTTCAGTCCACTGAGATAATCTTTGGTTGAATCGACCCCTGAGTGGAGTGGGGACTCCAGAAACATCTAGAACCTACTGGAGGTCCACGCCACCACAGAGGCGTGTCCCAGAACATTTCTGAACCACCTGCTGATATCCCTGTTGGCTGCTGGAGCTGAGGAATCCTGATTTCATAAAAGGGACGGAACCTCATTGGACCTGAGGTTGGACGTGATTGAACACTGCAGGTCTACAAGGCGGCACTAGAAGGAGCGAGGGCTAAAGTTCTTGTAGCAAATGCAAAAAAAGTGTTGGGTTCAGTTGATCTGGTTCTGTGGGGGACTGACAACTTCATCCATAAATGAAAACTGCATCAAGCGGTTCTTGTCCAGTTTGTGTTTCTCATTTTCTTTCCCCCTGATGGTAAATGTTGATCTAAAATCAGGCTCAGAGGCTCCTGACTGCAGAACAAGCAGCTCGTTTCTCCAGTGGAACACATTTTAGGAGCTTGTACTATTTTTTGACTCGGCGATCATCGAGTCCATCTCTGCTCGTCTCCATCTTGGCAGCTTCACTCCCCCGAACTATCAGCTGATCCAACAATGAATCCAAGAGGTGGATCTGAGGCTGCCCTCCACTGTAGTTATGCAGAACTTTAAACCTTGAACCAGGTTAAACAGGTGACATGTAAAGATCCACCTCCTGAAACATCATCTGTAGAGACCAAAACCTCTGTCGCTGAAGGCTGCAAACGTGTTTATTTTGAACATTTTAACGTGGAGGTTTCATGGAGGATTGACTTGTTTTTGGAGCCTCTAGTGGACGTTTGATGAACTGCAGCCTTTGCTCTTCGTGCTGGAGGCTTTGACTTCCACCCGGGAACGAACAGCTTGTGGACGTTTCCTGACACTGTGGAGCAGCGAACACACTGACGGAGACACCAGGCTGCTGAACGGTTTGATCTCCAGACCTTCAGCGCGGCTCAGAGCTCACCTGCTCCTGATTCATTTTCCTAATGCTGACCTCAGATCACAGCAGTCGCCACTAATTTCATTTTCCAGGCTTTAAGCAGCGGTTTCAGCCTCCGACACCTGTCTGCTAACTGGGATTATGCTGCTGTTGTTTCAGCAGATTAAGAGCCGATTACCAGCATCAGACACAATCACGGGAACAATGACGGGCATTCATGCAGCTTCTGAGCGGCCGACTACCAGGAAGGATGTGGAGGAGCGTCTGAGGACAGAAAACATCTTGTGATGCCGCTCAGACTGAAGCAACAAAAGCAGATGTTTCCCACAGCTGCACACCAGCAGCAGGTTTTCTGCAGCAGCTTCCTGCTCCTTTTGTTTCTTGTTTGAGGGTCTGCAGCAGCGTGGTTTCTGTTCTCCTTGTTCTGACAGTTCCTGCTGCTCCAGGCTGCGTCTTCGCCTCTTTATCATCTCAGCGGCTGTTTTTCTTTCCCACAATGCACTAAAGAGACAAACGTGGACGTGACCTTCCCTGAATCATCTGTGGACAGACGCGTTCTGACAGAATGTGACGATTATAAAACACAAAAAGAGCTTTTATCAGTTAGTAGGACATTTTATGAGGCGTTTCTAAGCTGTAAAGAGCATTTATATGGAGTCCCTGTTTTATTTCTGAGCCCAGCGTCTGCTGAGGGAGTTTAACCCTGAACCTCAACACGAAACGAGCTGCAAACACAAACCCTGTTCGGCGATGTGAGACGAAAAAGAATAACTCTAAAAGCTAAAGAAGAAGTGAAGACGCTGCGACAGAAACCAAAGTGTTAATGAGTCCGACTCATTAGAAACTGGAACTGCTGAGTCGTCTCTCCTTCACACTCGCTCTGAGTCAGTAAAAATAAACTAAATCCCCATTGAATTCTGGCCGTCGTCCTCTGGAGGAACAAAGGTTTTGTCAGACGTGAGCCTTTCTGATGCTGCGTCCAGATCGCTGCCACCAAAAGCAGATTCACTGTTTCTCAGCCAGTCTGGAAGCCGAGGACACAAAGTCTCTCGTCTTTAGCAGCAGGACGACAGAACGGACAGGAAAAGGTCCGCAGAGTTCACTGACTAACAAGCAGGAGAGTCGGTGGCAGCAAATAACACACTGATTCCTACCAGCTACCACCAGACGCTGGCTAACTTAGCTTAGCATAAAGTCTGTTAGCCTGGCACCATTCAGAGGGAATGAAATCCACCTGCCAGCAGCTCATTAATAAATAAAGTGTAAATTAGTAAAGGACGTCACTTTCCAGACTTTTTCCAGATATGAGAGCGGTTCTAGTTCAGAATTAGCTGCAGAGCTTTTTGAAATGCGCCGTCTGAGGAGGAAGATGTTAAAACGGGACAGAAAACACAAACAACCGACACCTGACAGCGTTTACGAACAGAGCCGGGCTGGACAGTTAATCCAAATGCTGCACAAATCTCAATACGTCCAGACCACAGCGGCGGCCATTTGTTTGGCTAAAGGTCAAACGCACCGCGACATAAACGAAGCCCCGTGAAGCTACGAGGTGCTCCGACCTCCACATCACGTTCCACTGACGTAAAGACTCACATCATCACTTTTATATTCATGTCAGCGGAAAAGAAATGCGAGAATATTCTCTAAAATCCTGCCTCGTGTGGCAATCTGTCAATCTAAATAACAATAATGTAGTTTTTATGTTTTTGTACATACAGCAAAGATGATGCAATAGAAGGAAAACACAGTATATTGGTTCATTCACTTTTAACCAGATTTATAGTAAAATAAATGGAGACCAAAGGTTCTTACAGCTGCAAAAAACATCTTTGTAGAACCTTCTAAGTGCAGCTTTTAAACAAGCTCCTGCTCCAGGGAAAGTACTTCAAGTTCCGTTTTCCTCTTTTCAAACATCACCGTTAACTTAAACTCACCACACAGACGCTCTGTTGTTGTATTTCTGGTGTGACGTCTAATATTTACTATCGGTGGGTGTTCTGCTCAGAGTTAACGCTGAAGCTGTTGGATTCTGGACGCCAGTAAAACCATGAACACTGCTCCGAGAAGTGTCGAGTCTCAGCTTCACCAGAAGACAAATGAGCTCTGGAGATACTTTTAGATTTTTATTTTCCTTTTTTTTTTTAAGTTTTGGTTAAAAATCTAAACAGACAAAACAGCTATTTACTGCATTTTCCTGAAATATTGCAGATATGATGATCAATAATGTCCCAATAAGCTCAGATTGAGTCCACACTGATACAGATATTTTACAAAGCTAGCACGTTCTTCAGCCACATCCTCTGCACACAAACAGACCTCTGAGTCACTCAAACAGATATTTTCCATCTCTGGTTCGTGTGAATCCTGTAAAACTGAGAGTTTGTTGTCTGTTGTTGCTTCAGAGGACACACACCAGATTCTTAGCAGTAAAATGTGTCTAACATTAGTTCCTTCACAACATCTGCAGTTTGAAACGACAAACTGACAGAATGCTCTTCTCTGGTATTTGATGTAAAGCTGGTGTAGACGGGCTGAGGTGTGATTTAGATGTTTTGTAAATCGATGGACAGATTTAATTTAGGAAAACATCCCATAATATTGAGGCCTTAAGCCCACAGCTAGAACCTAAATCTGTGCATCTGGACCTACAGAACCTCTAATCTTCAGCCTCTCCGTGCAGCAGCTCCATCCTGAGACGTGGCCGCTCAGATCTTGGCCGGAGGGAAAAGCCGCCGGCCGTAATCGCGCGCGTTTGTGTGCATTTGACCTAAATATCATTTTTAATCTGCGGTTGTCAAGAGAGAACTAATGCTTTCTACAAAACGGTTTCTAGTGATTGAAGCAAACACACACTCATGAGATTACTAATGACGAGGACGACGCGTCGCTCAGAAACACAGCAGATATCTGCGTTCCCAAACAAGAACACTGAGACTGTGGGAGGGTTCAGGATCAGACCATCAGAGAGGGGCTGAAAGAAGCAGCTCCTTGTTCGGGATGAGTCACAGGATTATATAAACCTCGCTGAGCCACGGATCTGTGTCTGTCTGCACAGTTCACATTGTCAGGAAATATGAGTAATATAGTAAATAATTTAGCAAATGAATAATTAATAGCATTCTGTCTGGCGTCCCGCTGCCTGTCTCCACACGCTGAACCCCGCAGCACAGCGACTGTACGCCACTGTCTTTCTCTTTGAATTATTTAACCTTTATTTCCCAGAGAAACGTTCGCAGTTCGCTCTATTTCCCTCCAGTCAGACGTGGAGTAAAAAACCTTGTGTGCGTGTCGCGGCTGTTTCTATCAGTCTGTGTGTTGTTGCCCAGAATCAGCAGGACAGTTTGGAGTCTGTCGAACTGATTTGGCTCCACCGAAGCATTTGGCAGCTTTTCTGCTCTTCGTGAAAACCTCCAGTACAGTCCACAGTCCTGGCAGCGGAGGGACGGTTTCCGTTGAACTCTTTCCATCAGTCATCACTTTGACTCTCGTACGTCTGGAAAAGCTGCATCAACGGCATCTCCTGGCTTCGTGTGTCAAAACAAACAAGGTTGCTGCAGCTTCCAGAAGACGTGAAGCCAAACTGCAGTTCGTCAAAACGTCCACTTGAGGCTCCAAAAGCGAGTCAATCCTCCACAGAGCCCCACGTTGAAATGTTTGAATTTACAGCAGGAATAAAGACGTTTGCAGCCTTCAGCGACGAAGGTTTTGGTCTCTACAGCGGATGTTTCTGTTCATGACGACTGCACAGGAGGTGGATCTTTACATGTCACCTGTTTAGCCTGTTTTAAGGTTTAAAGTTCTGCATAACTACAGTGGATGGCAGCCTCAGATCCACCTCTTCTCTTATTTTTGGATTAGTTGGTAGCTGATGGAGACAACCAGAGCTTCAAAGCTGCTCTGTTCAAACGATCTGTGGCTGAACAATCAAAGATTTTTCTCATCTTGTGTCTTTTCCTAAAAGCGTTTCCTCAGCCTTGATGGAAAGCGTCCTGATGTGAAGCAGAATTCATGAGGACAAAGAAAAAGCTTCCAGATAATGTGAGAGTGGCTAACATGTGGAGTTTCACTAGAATCTGTTTATTTTGCTTCCTTAATTCCAACATTATTATTCTGATCTTAGCTCCTCGTCTCTCATTCAACTGTTTTGGTGTTTATTAGTCTTTAAATCCTGAACATGTTTCATCAGCTGTCCATAAAACAAAAGTTTGATGAATCGATGTTTAAAGACTCTGACGGTCACGTAGTCGTGTGACAGCAGAGGCTGCGGATGTCGGATCACTTTTAAAGGAATTGTGGGACGATTTTATCTAACGTTCTTCATAAAGGTTGGACCAGTGGATCTGATGCTGAAGGAGAAAAGGAAGAAAGGATTTAGAGGATTCAACCAGAGTTTATCTTCAGTGGACGTCAGATTTGGAGACAGAGTTTGTTGTTTCTTTAACTTCAGGGCTTGAAGAGGTTTTAGACCAATAGGATCCCTCCAGCAGCAAAATATAGATATTTTTTTTTAACCTGTTTAATCAGAAAAAACAGGAACATGCAGAGATTTCTGGCACATAAAGAGCACAGACTCATGATTGTTGTGCCTAATCCCCTCCAGAGTCTCATTCTGAGCAGGAAAAGCCCTGATTTTAAACATACGTCAGCAGAAACATCTCGTATTCCTCGTTAACACGGTGAGCACCAGCCAACACAGATCATGGAGTTTAGCTTCACCACTTCCAGGTCGTACCTCGGTGACTTGGTGACTCTGACCGGCTCCTTCGGCTGACGGCTGCCCACCGTCGGACTCGGACCGGAGGACGCTGTCCAGCGAGTCCATGGAGGAGGCCGAGTTCACCGAGACTCCGGAGGCCGAGGTGACGGAGGAGCGAGACGACTGGACGATGGAGCGCACCTGGAGAGGAACGACGGGAAACAGAGCAGGTTGGTCGACTGAAAACCAGACGAACGAAGCTCCACGAGCTCATAAAGCAACCTGATAGCAAGGTTACTACATTTCAACATCTTTTGAAGCCTGAACAGCATCAGAAACTCAGTTCAGCTGAATCATTCGGCACCAGATCACAGCAGACGTCGTCTGAGGACACTTATTATATTACAGAGAGAAACTGCTGTTAATTAGCTGCAGCTGATTAAATCTGCTTGTGATTTGAAGAACCTGTTTAAATTTTTAAAAAAGCCCAAGGTGAGAAATAGATCCGAGTTTCAGTCTCTATCCACAGATTAATTGTATTTAACTGTAACAAAAACGCAGCATAAAAATGAAATCATGTGTTTCAAAGAGCCATCCACAGGTAGATGATGATGTATTTGAGGTTAAGGAATGCTAATGGTGAAGTAGACAGAAGTCTGGATTCCAACCAGGTGTCTCAGGAGGTAAACAGAAGAGTTTCTCATCTACAGACATTTAAATGCAAAACAAGCAGCTTTATAAAACAGTGAAGGAACCAAACTGCAGAATAACGATGTTTAAAATGTGTTCTAGCAGCTCAGCTTCATGTTCTGATTTGTTTCATCCTTTACGAGTGAAGTTCACTCATGAAGTCCTTCTTTATCTTCACTGTCTGACTGTCGGCACCTCTAAGCTCGTATTCTTCAGAACCACCCAGACGATAACACTCACTGTGAAGCTGTTCAGATAAAAACTGTCTAGAATCTGGAAACATCAGAACCATGATGTTGAGGAAATGGTTTCATTCATTCGTCTTTCTGCATCACCAGAACGTGTTTTGAGCCTTTTGGGATAAACTTTAAACACATTTTTTATCCCTGAACTGCGTCAGTGAAGACGGTGAATTCACCTCGTGGTCGCTGACGGTGCCGACCGATCCGGTTCTCCGGTGCTGGCGCTGAGAGGTCCCGGGTCGCCGCATGGTGGCCGACGTGTAGGAGGAGGCGGAGCTTAGGGAGTGGGAGGACGTCTGACGGGCGGCTTCGTCCATGCTGAGGGACGCCTGCAGCAGACGGAGGACGGATCATTTATTGTTATTAGTGTTCAGACAGGAAACATGGATCAGAAAAACTAATCATCAGTCACATGTGACGCAGGAGCTGTGAGATGTAACGCTGAAGCTCAGATTTGCTCTGATCAGGACTCTCTTCTTTCCAGATTCAGTCGGTCTGATCAGGTTTCTGGGAGGCAACATGAGCTTTGGATTGTTGTGATACTAAAAGCTGTGTTTGCAGTCAGCAGAGTGAATGACAGTAACTGATAGTAGAAACCGACAGAGAAGCTTGATGTGACTTTAGATCAGTTACCGCTGGCCGACACCTGATAAACAATCAGAGTGAATAAAGACCAGCAGCAGAAACCTGTCACATGTATTTAACTCCTTCAGTCTGTTGTTTCAAACCTTCTCCAGCTGAGCCGTGATGTCGTCCAGGCTGAAGTTAGACGCCAGCGCTGGTCTCCCATGATGCCCGGTCGGAGCTCTGATGGTTCCGGCCGGTGAAGCTCTGGTGCTGCTGCTGCTGCTACTCGCTCCACTGCTGCCGCCACCACCGCCGCCGACGCTGTTGCTGCCGCCGCCGGCTGGCTGCTGCCGGCTGCTGCGACCTGCTGGAGGCTTCTGACGAACCTGCAGACGGCGAGACGGAGGAGAAGGTCTGAAGTCACCAAGAAGGTTTCAGAAGAACAGCTTCACGTGTAACTAAGAACAGCTCGTCCTAATTTACTGTAAATACTAAATGAACTAACGGTGAGACGAGGTGGTGTGTCTGGGGAGGATATTCGGTTTCATAAAAACCCTGCTACATGTGGACAAGGCCTAAGAACCTCCTAAGACTATCGATTCTGGACGCTGCTGGACAATAAACTGAACTGGGGCCGGACCGGATCGCTGCAGGTGTCGGTACCTTGGTGTCGGTCAGACCCAGGCGGGCCAGGCTGTTGGGTTTGGTGTTGATGGTGCTGAGCTCCTGCTCGATGGAGCAGAGATCCGCCATGAGAGCGTCCAGGTCCACGTTCTCGCCCTGATTCAAGGCCTCTGTGGACGGACAGACAGCAGGACGTTAGACACGGAGGACAAACAGAAGAGCGGCCGTGATGTAAACAACAACCGGGTCGGACCGTTGATGTTGTAGATGGAGAATCTGTAGGAGAAGTTGGCCATGTTGGTCTCCTGTCTGAGGGGAGCCTTCTGCTGAGGAGGACGCTCTGGACGACCGTCATCGAGGCTCTGGACGGAGGAGGAACCAACACAGAGATCAGCTTCAAAGGGAACCGACAGACTCCTGCTTTATTACTGATAAACCAGATGAAGCTCTGCTGGATCACCTGAGTTACCTGAGTGAGCTTATCCAGCTCCCCCAGCCAGGCTCCAAACATCTTGTCCAGGTCCTGGTCCTCCTTATCGCTGTCCTCCTCCTCCTCCTCGTCCTCTCTCACCTCCACCTCCTCGTCGGACACCTGCTCCATCTGAAGAAGAAGAAGAAGAAGAAGAAGAAGAAGAAGAGGTTATTTATGAACTGTCTGCAGTTTGATCTGTCAGCTCCATCTAGTGGCCAGCAACCCAAACTACACTGCAGCTTCTTCAGCAGCTTCTTCAACGTTCAGAAGCTGCAACACAACTTCAAAATGCCATAAACAGACTGAATCAGAATTTAGCAGTAAAAGAACCACGTTTATTTATTCAATCTTTACTTTAAAGATCTCTGAGGAGCCTCCATCTGTTTAATGACATCGAGTCAAAATACAAACAAAGATGAACAACAAAAAGATGCACCGACAAAGAAAAGGCATCAAATGTCCCGTTTAGAGGATAATTTATTAGAACATGAGTTAAACACTACTTTACTTTGTCAGTGCTCTGCTGCGTCGTTCTCCTCCTCCACCACATTAATCTGATCAATTCACTTACTTTGAAGATTCTGTTCAATCAGCAAAACATAGAAGTATTATCGTTATTAGATTATTGATCTCCAGCAGAAAACAAAGTCAATAAAATCTGATTTGTCTTTACCAGCTACTACATCAATAAATATAAGCCTATAATATAATCCATATAAAACAGACCATTCTGCATGATGAGGACTTTAACTTGTATGAGAGTATTTCTAAGTCCGGTGCACAGATCTGTGTAGATCCAGAAAATAAAGAGTAAAACAGTCAGCACCAGAACATTCAGACCGTCTTGCTCTTCGACCTTTTGTCTCTTTTGTCTGTTTTTAAATGACCAAAAAACAACAACACAAAGACTTGAGTCTGGACGTTAACAGGGTCAGAGGGATCGAGCTGCTTTCTGGACCTTTCGCTGTGTTTGCTCTAAAAATAATCGTCATGAACGTGATTTACAGCAAAACAGTCCCAGAAGCTGCAGAGTGAAAGCAGGCGAAAGCTTCGGACCGATCAGCGGAGCGTCTGAGAGCCAGTCAACACGCTGCTGCTGTGATTAACGACCACAACAACCAGCTCTCTGCTCACAGACGCAAAGACACACAGCAGCTGCCCGATTGTGCCGACGACCAGCAGCCGATGATTTCTCTTCAGCGCATGAGGTCACAGGCTTTCTGATGATTTATCAAACCAGAAAACGAGGAGGTGGAACCAAACGAAGATTAATCAGCAAATGAAAATGATCCACTGACGGCTCTGTGCGGGAAACACAAACTGATTTACAGCCGTAGATAGAATTACTGATGATCACAGACATGTTGGACGTAAACTCTGCGTCCACGCGGTACAGAACCTAGCGTGTCGCCGTCATGTGCAACACGTGCAGCGGCAGTCACGTGACCGAGTGACGTCACCAACATCAGGATCTGCGCGACAGATGTTCTGTGACCGCTGGCAGGTGCACATCTGAGAACTCTCCGAGGAGCTCAGACTGGAGCAGGAATCAGGCGTCAGCAGGAAGTTGTTCAGGGCAGGAGCTGGACGTTTAAAGAATCTATCAGCTGATGAACCACAACAGTGACAAACAGGAGCTACTGGACAGAACGGTGGAGGTTTGTTTGGTGAAGTTCATGTTGTTGAGAAGACTGAAACCAGAAGTTTACATCCACTGTAGAAAAAGACACAGAACCTTTTTTTTTTTTCTCACTGTCTGACATTAAGTCAAACTTTTCCTGTTTCAGGTCAGTCAGGATCACCAACATTATTTCTATTTGCTAAACAACAGAATAATGAGAGAGAGAATTTTTTATTACTTTCTCCAAAGTCAGAAGTTTACATCCACTAAGATGCCTTCAGACTATTTGGGAAAGCCCAGATGATGATGTCATGGCTTTGGAAGCTTCTGATTGGTTAATTGACAACATGTGAGTTAATTGGAGGCACACCTGTGGATGTATTATAAGGCTCACCTCAAACACACTGCTTCCTTTGGTGACAACATGGAAAATCTAAAGAAACCAGCCAAGATATCAGGAGGAGAACTGTGGACCTCCACAAGTCTGGTTCATCCTTGGAGCCAATTTCCAGATGCCTGAAGGTTCCACGTTCATCTGTTCAGACAGTTCTATCAAGTATAACCACCATGGGAATGTCCAGCCATCATAGGCTCAGGAAGGAGACGGTTCTGTGTCCCAGAGATGAAGTGTTCTGGTTGAAATGTGTGAATCAACCCCAGAACAGAAGCTAAAGACCTTGTGAAGATGCTGGTGAAGCTGGTCAGAGAGTCATTATCCACAGTGGAACCAGTCCTGTACCCACATGGGCTGGAAGGCTGCTCAGAGAGGAAGAAGACATCACTCCAGAAGAAACATAGAAAAGACAGATTACAGTTTGTAGATGCACACAGGGACAAAGAGCTTCATCAGTGGAGACATGTCCTGTGGTCTGATGGAACTAAACCTGAACTGTTTGGCCTTAATGACCATCGGTACATCTGGAGGAAAAAGGAGGAAGCTTGAAGCCTGAGAACACCATCCCAGCTGTGGAGCACGGGGGTGGCAGCATCATGCTGTGGAGGGACTGGTGACCTTCACACAATAGATGGCATCATGAGGAAAGAACATGATGTGGAGATATTGAAGCAACATCTCCAGACATCAGCAGGAAGTTAAAGCTTGGACACTAATGGGTCCTTTTTCTTGGCCAAAACAAAGCTACATGTTTGTGTCTTACACGCTACGTTTATCTCCCTGTGACTTCCTTCTCGTCCATAAAATGAGATTCAAGTTGAAGTATTAATGCAGTCGGACCTCCAGGGAGCGTTACTGGTGCTGCAGGAGCACTGGGAGCAGAGCAGCGCTGCACGAGGAGGAGACTCTGAAGAAGATGGAAGAAAAACCAGGAACAGTTTTTGATTTTTATAGGATTTGAGTAAATATTTAGGTACAGCCAGAAGATAGCGTAGCGCACAGCTTGACTGCCACGTTGTGATCGGTTCAATCAGGACAACAAACACACCAGTGGAGTTATTTTGCTGTTTTTCGGTGAGGAGCAGTGACCTACTTGAGCAGCCTCACAGCGTCTGTATGGATTAAACTAATTAAATATGACGGGTTAATTAGTGAGCTGGAGGCTAAGTTTGTTATTGTCGGGCAGAACCAGTTTTCTGCTGTTTTCACTTTATTTTGCTATGCTAAGCTAAGCTACGCTAAGCGACTGCTGTCTCTGGCTTCACACTGAACCGACAGACTAACAGAGGTGTTGCTCTTATCCACAGTAATTCTCAGAAACTCCGACTGTCATTGTTTTGTCATTTTAAACTCCGTAGACGTCTTTTGTCCGACTGTAAATAATATTTTTAGTGATTCTCTGATTCGTATTTAGGGGCCCACGTGGATTTATCTGTTGCAGGACGACTAATTAACTTCTCTTATCGCGTAGAACCTCGTTAGCTTGAGAGCAAAACTGAGCCTCCGGATATCAGCGAGCAGTTTCTAGCGACTGCGGTCTAGTTTCTTGTCGTCTTGACTTCCTGATCAATAATTTGATCGGTCCCATCGCTTCCCTCCATTTAATCCCTGAGTGCCTCTGCTCCCTCTCCTCCACCCAGACGACCCTGCAGCGTCGCCCACAGCTCGGGGAGCTATTCCTGGGTAGCTGCTCAGCCGTCGCCCCCCTCTGGGGAGATGGAGCTAGCCAACACACACACACACACACACACACACACACACACACACATAGAAAAACACACCACAAAAACACACACATGGAGGAGCAGCGCTACAATTAGATCCCTGTGGTTGCAAAGTCTGTCATTTAGACTGCAGGATAGAGTGTGTGTGTGTGTGTGTGTGTGTGTGGTTTGTGCGACGCTGTGGGACCAGAGGATCATTGTGAAAACTCTCACAGCTGCGCTCTCGTACAACAATCTGCCGAAGGTTCGGTTCAGACCAACAGATGAACCTTTTTTCCGTCGAACCGTTTGGGAAATTTAAACGAGACGAAGATTCGCTTCGTCCGATCCAGCCGTCGCTGCAGCCTTCAGAGCTTCCAGCTTCATAAAACTGTCCTGAGATTATCAACC
>NW_007579552.1:86813-90089 GCF_000690725.1 Stegastes partitus | reverse complement strand
AGCAGGTTACAGTGTTGGTTCTGGATCCATTAATGATGATAATCTGCAGGTAGAACCACTCAGAGCTCTGAGGAACATTGAGAACATCTGCTGATCAAGTGAAGGTTTATTTTCCTGCTCAGCTAGATGCTAACTAGCTGTTAGCTCCAGTTTAAACCAGGACGAACTGAGATAAACCTGCTGCGTGGTCATCAACGCTTTTATTCCAGAGTCAGAAGTTCTGGTCACGTGATGAAGCAGCAGGAAGCAGGACCTCCTTCCTCCTCCTCAGACCTTCTCATGGAGGATCAGGGAACCGAGGACGTCACGACTTCACCGACTGAAGTTCA
Source organism: Stegastes partitus (assembly GCF_000690725.1). Classification (NCBI taxonomy): domain Eukaryota; kingdom Metazoa; phylum Chordata; class Actinopteri; family Pomacentridae; genus Stegastes; species Stegastes partitus. The sequence continues at coordinate 89,760 of NW_007579552.1, read as the reverse complement.
GCTGAACGTCGTCGAGGATCAGAGCGACAACAGGAGGAGAATCTGGAGAACTGCTGAGGCGGCAGCTCAGAGTGTGTGTTAGTGTGTGTGTGTTAGTGTGTGCTAGTGTGTGTGTTAGTGTGTGTCCAAAGTAAACAGTAATTACGTTCCTCCTCCTGTCTGTCAGCCTGAAACATACAATCATCCTTCTTTCCTCCCTCCTCTGCTCAGTCTTTATTTCCTCTATTCCATCCCTCCTCCTCCTCCTCCTCCTCCTCTTCCTCCTCCTCCTGTTCTTCATCACTTCCTGAATCTCTCCTCCGTTCTAATCAGGCAGAGTAACACAACAAACACTGAATTTATTGCTGCAGTTTCTTGATTTGCTGCAGCAGAGTTCGGAGCGACTCTGTGACGGCGTCCTGCAGAAACAGGTTTATTTCTGCTCCGTGTTTCACTCTAACTTCTCCACCTACGAGTTCCCTGCAGCAGCCTTTCAGAAACCTGATCACATACGTACTCATCCGCTGGTTGGGCCCCAGAAGTGGCTCAAAAATCTGATAAAAATGACCCAAAAATGTTTAAAGAAAAAGCCTCAACAAATGTCCTAAACGACTGTCTTAAATGACATGAAGTCCAAAATGTCTGAGCAGGTCACCTGTCCAGGTTTTAGAACCTCAGCAGCTAAACGTGATGGATGATCACCTCCTGGACCTTTATAAAGACAGTCTGGGGTCACTTTCATTTCATGGTTGGTCCAAAAAACACTCAAAAATAGTAAAAAATCAGATAAAATGTGTCCAACGTGACAAAAAAACTGTCTAAAACTGACCCAAACATTGTTCAAACTGACTAAACGCTGATCATCTGCTGGTTTGTTTTCAAAAATGACTCAAAACTGGTCCTTAATGACATAAACTCCAAAATGTCTTCAGTCAGATAGAAAGAAAACAGAAACTTGACATTCTGCTGGCTGCATGAAACATCTACATCCATGAGAGCTGCTGTCTGACCTGAACACCAACATGTTTATCCTTCAGGTGAGTCTGAGGTTTTGGAAATTCAGCCACTAAATGTGACGAAGGATCAGCCTGTCCACCAACATGAAGACTGTGGGGTCACTTCAGCTGGACAGCTGGTCTAAATATGACTCAAAAATGGATCAAAATCGGACTAAATGTGTCCACGATGACAATAAACTGCCCAAAAGTGACTCAAACATCAGCTGAAATGACTCAAAACTGACACAAACACTGTCCAAAATGACTCAAAACTTGTCTACAATTCCGCTAAAATTGAATGGTTTTAGTCAGACTGAAAGAAAACGTCCTGAAACAGACGTTTGTTGTCTGCATCGGGGATCTACATCCAGGACAGCTGGAGCCATGTTGATGTTTGGTCCAAAAATGACTCAAAATCAGTTAAAAATGGCCAAAAATGACATAAATTCCAAAATGCTTTCAGTGAGATTGAAAGGAAACACAGAATTCAAAGATCTCCATCCAGGATGCCTGCAGTCAACACGTCCACCAGATGAAGTTTGTCCATAATTGGCCAAAATTGAGTCAAAAATCTGTTGAAATTCGTCAAAACTGACCCAAAGATTATCCAAAATGACTCAGAACGTGTCTAAAACGACGTTACAACTGATTGTTTATAGTGAAACTTGAAGGAAACGTCCTGAAACAGACATTCTGCTGCCTGCATCCAGATAGCTGCTGTCTGACCTGATCACCTGTTTACTGACCTGATCCTCGTCTCAGGTCATTTTACTTTGAAAATCACACAAAACATTGACCAAAAACACTCAATTCATTTACGGTATTTAAGTAGAAAATCATCCTTTTGCTCCAGTAAACACGTTGTTTATCCTAATTTCCTGAATCTCTACGACATTAATGGAAACAAGCCTCTGAGCAGACAAAGTGTTTTAACCTCTACATGCCGTCTCCAGCAGTGTTTCCTGGAAGCAGCTGTTAAACCACAGACAGGAAGTGACCTGCACCTCGCTGACCGTTGACCTCCGACCTTCAGTTAAATATGGAGGTCTGGGCAGCTGCCACGGCTCGGCCACGCTGAGGTATGTTTAAGAAGAAACTCAGAGACTATTCCAGGATCCTGGAGTCACCCAGGGACAAGAAGCTTCCTCCTACGTCGGCTGCACCCAAAGCTGGACCAAAGCTTCACTGATGTGAAACCAGACCGACATGACGACGAGAACAGCTCAGGAAAGGAGAGAAGGAGTCACAGAGAAGGAGGCAGGAGAAGGAAACATAGAGGAGGAGGCANTCACTGGTGAGACTTTCATGAGGGGGAAAGCTCCAGTCGAGGGTAAACTTTGCAAATAAAATCAGCAATACAGGACACAAAACGACCAAAGGCAGAAAGAACAGCAACAAGGACATGCAAAATAACTAAAATCGTATGCAAATGAGCCCTGGAATGTGACCAAAATGGAACAAAAACAACAATTAAGACACGAAAAATAACCACAAACTGGCAACAGGTTATTAAAGGTCACTGAGCGTTTTGATGGATTTGATTCCAAACTAACTGACAACATGTCAAAGAAGTTGTATATTAATAATAATAATGATAATAATAATATGGGACATAAAATGCAGCTGTTTCCAGGTGGATCGATTCAGTGGAAGCACAAAAACACACAATTTCACCAGAGGAAGGTGCAAAAAAACTACAAGACCACCAGAACTCAGCACATCGAGGCACAAAACCACCACAGAAAGAAATAAAATGACCACAAACAGAAATAAAATCATCAATAAAAGCACAATCAGAAGCAAAGTTACTACAAAGATTCAAAATCACCACAAAAAGACGAGAAAGTCACCAGATAAAGATGCAAAACCAGCACGAAAAGCCATAAAATCACCAGTAATCCTGTGTCTCATCATTTCATATAAACTGAGCAGGTTACAGTGTTGGTTCTGGATCCATTAATGATGATAAT
>NW_007579552.1:76901-84332 GCF_000690725.1 Stegastes partitus | reverse complement strand
GAAGGAATCAGGAGAAGGAGGCAGGAGAAGGAGTCACAGAGAAGGAGGCAGGAGAAGGAATCATAGAGGAGGAGGCATAGAGAAGGAGGCAGGAGAAGTAGTCAAAAAGAAGGAGTCATAGAGAAGGAGGCAGGAGAAGTAGTCATAGAGAAGGAGGCAGGAGAAGGAGTCATGGAGAAGGAGGCAGGAGAAGGAGTCATAGAGAAGGAAACATAGAGAAGGAGGCAGGAGGAGGAGTCATAGAGACGGAGGCAGGAGAAGGAGTCAAAAAGAAGGAGTCATAGAGGAGGAGTCATAGAGAAGGAGGCAGGCGAAGGAAACATAGAGGAGGAGGCAGGAGAAGGAGTCATAGAGGAGGAGGCAGGAAAAGGAGTCATAGAGAAGGAGGCAGGAAAAGGAGTCATAGAGAAGGAGTCATAGAGAAGGAGTTGTAGAGAAGGACACAGAGAAGGAGACAGAGAAGGAGACAGGAGAAGGAGGAAGGAGAAAAGGAAGTCAATGAAGGACGAGGAGAAGCTGCAGGACAAGAGAAGAAAGACGATGAAATGAGGAGACCAGAGGAGTGTGTTCAAACTCTGTTAACACTGAATATAAACCGTATACGAGGGATCGACTGATTATTGAGGATGATATCTGGTATTTGTCAGATGATCTGTATTTTTATTGATTGATTATTAACAGATTAAACACTCTATCAGGTGTGATGCAGCTCCTCTCTCCGTCTGTCGTCTCAGAAACGTCTCTCAAGCAGAGAAACTCAGTAAGAAGGAAGTTAGCTCACAGCGGCTAATGCTATGCTAACGGCTAAGTTAGCAGACGGCTACAGATTAACCTGAAACAGAGTCTGGAAAAGTAGTCGTAAATAAAAGGGCTGGAACAGAGAAAGATGAATAAAATCATTATGTTCTCCTTTTGGTTTTTATTTCTGCTCTGATGTTAAACAGCATTTCTGTGCAGTGACGATAAAGTTAAATAAAGAGATGATCATTCATCACTGAACACAGATCTGCTGCACATATTGAAATCCTTCACCTCCACCACCACAGTCTGTCCACCACATGGACGCATTTTTACAAACCGGTGACTCATGAGTTACTGGACGCTTCTAAAAACAGACCGACTGATCTGAATCTGCTGCTACTTTATAAAAACTGAAATCTGTTCTGAGACTCTGTTAGACTCTCAGGTCATTTTAGTCGGACGCTTTGTCCTAAAACGACACAAAAATCTGGTAAAAATTGCCAGAAATGAACGAAAATAGTTGAAAAATGCCGCAAAAAATGTCCAAAATGACTCAAAACTTTGTCTAAAATGATCTAAACTCCAAAATGTCTGACCTGATCGCCTCTTTGTTGGTGGTTTTGGAAACTCAGCAGCTAAATGTGAAGCAGAATCACCTCCTGGTCCAATATGGAGACTCTAGTTTGACTTTTGGTCCAAAAATGACTCAAAAATGGACCAAAAAGATTCGTTTCATTCACATTATTCAAGTTAAAATCAGTTTTTTGGGGGGAATCTGCAGGGAGTTTGAGTTTTTCGCCCCAATAAACACGTTTTTATCTGGACCTCCCTGGATGTGTTGGACAGAAGTGCACAGTCAGCACAGAGACACATTAATGGGAAAGCTTTATTGATCCTCTGACCGATTACAGGACGACGAGTTCAGTCCGTCTGGTCTGAAACCAACAAGAGGAGACGAAAGACAAAAGGAAAAAACCAGAGATCCATCTATGTTGTTGTTTTTGTTTTTTGGGTCAATACTGATTATTGGTAATCGAGAAATGCTGCTGACTGATACTTGGACCTATGGACATTAAAGTATAATGTTTAAACAGGATGTGACAGCAGGATGGCGTCATTAACAACGAGGCTTCTTCATTAATAAATATGTAAAACACAAACAGGAGAGATTAATGATCTCCTGGTTCTGTAACTCAGATCGATCAGTTTGTCTCCAGATCAATCAGCTCTAGCTTATCAATCTTTCTCTGTTCCATCACTTTTATTTCCCACTATGATCCAGATCTTAAATCAGTATTAATTATTGTTTTCCAGACTCAGGTTAATCTGTAGCTGCTAACTTAGCCGCTAGTTGTTAGCGTCGCATTAGCCGCCGTGAGCTAACTTCCTGGTTTGTGTTTCTTGTTCAGTTTCTCTGCTTCAGAGACGACAGACGGAGAGAGGAGCTGCATCACATCTGTCAGTAATCGATCAATAAACATAACGATAACCTGAAAAATAGCCGTAATAGTAAGTCTATCGATGGAGAGGATACAAAACTAGAGGAGATGACAAGGAAGGAAAGGAAACAAGAGGAGAGCGTTAAAGAGCAGAGCTGACAGAAATCTGCTGCTTTAGTGCCGTCGAGCAAATCACTACAGAAGAAGAAAGAAGAAGCAAAGAACAAGAAGAAAAGGAGAAGAAAATAATAAGAAAGGAAAGAAAAAGAAGACCAGAAGAGGAGGAAAAGAAGCAGCTGAAGGAGAAGAAGAGGAGCTCTGAAGTTCCAGTGTGGTCCATTCCCACGCCTCTATATCAGGACATCCCAGAGACTCACCAGCTCTCTCTCTCTCTCTCTCTCTGGTATTTTTAGCTCGCTGGGTTTCGTGAACTGGAGCTATAAATCAGACAGCAGAAGAGAAACCGGTTGGAAGTTCAGATGTTTCTTCACACAAACTGAAAACCTCAAATCCGTCACGACCACATTTCCATCCTTAGAAACACATTTATTACGTGAACTCTTCACTCTTGAAGAATTCAGCGTTTTTTCTCCCCTCTTCCCTTTGAGTTATTTTCTTATGACAACGGCTGTAGCGGACGCCATGAGTAACGTGTTCATCAGCATGTTTAGCAGAATAATATTTAATGATCGTGTCTCCGTTTCATTTTCACGTTGACGTCCAACACTTCATCCTGTTCTGTTCCTGCTAGATTTCAGTTTACTCACTGCTTTGATAGTTTTTATTCACTGCATTTCTTGTGTTTTGTCATTTTGTCTGAATTTCCTCCAGGATTAATACGTTCTTATCTTTTCCAATCTTGGTTTAATTTTAACGTCGTCCTTCATGAGACGCCGTAAATAAACCCAGCGCGCAGTTTAAGTGTGTGTTTGTGTCTCGCCGGGGATCATAATTAGCCCAAAGACTCACACTGTGGCATCAATTACAGCGTGTGTGTCTGTGTGTGTGTGTGTGTGTGTGTGTGTGTGTGTGAGGCTCTGCCAGGTCCGACGGCGACTCTGCAGCGAGCGCTTTCATACCCGCTGCTCGTCCTTTCATAGCGGAGCTGTTTACTGGGTGGATTAGAGTCCGAACCCACAACAACCTGTGAAAGTATTCAGGAGTACGACAGGAACGCTGATCGCAAAGGAAACGACACAAAATAGGTTAAATCGTATTTGCAGAGAGAGTCTGGAAACATTCCCTGTATCCGCTCAGTCGCACATAAAAGACTAAGTTGGTTGATTCGCTCTCATCAGTCTACATCAGCAGCCTTCCAGGATTCATGGTTCTGGAGGACCAGACGACCTGCGACCCGGTCCGACCTGATGGAGGCTAACTGGAGGCAAAGCTGTTCAAACAGACAAAATGAACAGGATGTGACCAAATCTGCACAAAAGCAACCATAAAGTGATGCAAAATGGCCACAAAGAGACACGACGGTTAACAACGGGAGACACAAAATGACCAAAACTGGACAAAAAAAACAAAAAATAACCACAAAGAAGCACAAATGTGAGGCAGAAAACGACCAAAAACAGAAAGAATGGTGACAAAGAGAAGCAAAATAATCAAGACGTGACACAAAATGAGATAAAAGTACTCATGAAGAGACGTAAAACAACCACAAAGAGAAACAAAATGACCAAAATTGGACAAAAAAACAACCACGAAGAGACAAAATGGCAGCAGAGTGAAGGAAAGAGACATAAAACGGTCCTAACTTTAAAAAACATAACCACAAAGAGACACAAACATGAGGCACAAAATGACCGAAAACAGAAAGAGAAGCAAAACAATCAAGACGTGACACAAGATGAGATAAAACCAGTAACGAAAAAACACAAAAAGTACAACATGAGACACTAAATAACCAAAATGGAACAAAAAAAATAACCATTAATTAAACAAACACGAGCAAAATGACTAAAATCAAAACAATATGTGACATAAACATGAAAAATGGGACAAAAACCACCGAAAACAGATGCAACAAGACACAAAATGTCCCAAAAGAGACGTAAAACGATGGATTTAACATTTACTGGGAGTCAAACTGACTGATGTCAAACAAGTCGTCTGAGTTTCTGCCAAAAATCAAGTTTGTGTGTCATAAAACCAACATGTCAGCAGCCAGCGTTCCTGTTTAATTCGTCAACAGTTCTGCATCTCCAGCTGATATATTTTCAGAAATCAGATGAATCTGTGCAAACAAGTGGACAATGTGTTCTTGAACATTTACACTCCTTACCACATACTCTACGGACAGTTTGTGTTCTGTTTGCCTCCAGCAAACCCTGAACTCGGAGAACCAGGAGAAAAGGGACTGAATTGTGCACGTGCGATTATACCGGTGTTGTAATATGAACTGCAGTTCCTGCACATATGTCTGTTTCACTTCATTATGTTTTCACTTGGTTTACAAACTTGTGTGCTTGCCTTTATTTACTGCCCCCTGCCCTCCAGTAGCCTAACCTAGTCTTCTGGTTATTTTTCCCACTAGCCATTACATCTTTTTTTTTGTTGACTACATACATGCTACAACAAAAAAAAGATGCAAAGTCGCCTCAAAAAGTCACAAAACCATAAAAAAACCCACAAAAACACGCACAGCTACCATAAAAACACACAAAACGACGACAAAATCATCATGAAATCACTGCAAATACATGAACAATAAGCACCAAAAGGTTTAAAATCATCACCTAAAGATACAGTCAGTGACAAGGACACTAGATCACGACAGAAAGATTCAGAGGTCCAGCGCCTCTGATTCTGATTCGATGCTGACTGAACATCAGCGCTGAGATCAACACCAGGTTCATTGTCCTGACTCACAGCCTGGACCTCTGCTGCAGGTCAAACTGTTTATGGACCACAGGCCTCCTGGACACTGGTCACAGGACGTTTCTACACGAGTCCTGAGCAGGAACACGTCACTGCTTCACGTTACTCAACACGCAGCTCAAACACCGTCACGTGTTCTTTGTGTAATTCAGTTCAGGAGCTCCACATATCACACAGGAAGACCGGCGCAGGAAATAGAGCGAGCTGCTGAGCCAACAGCATGACATCACTTCCCCTGGGACCTGCAGCAGGATGACATCATTTCCTCTCGCTGCCTCGTATCGACGTCTGCTCATTAGCAGCCAGCAGCTCTGGGCTGGACGCTGATAAACGCTGTGGAACCAGAACATGTGGCCGCTGGATGTCGTGAGAAGAACCGGGGAGTCGAATAACATTTAAAAGCTGTAGGATGGAAAAACTACGAGCTTCTATCTGTCAGCTTGATGATGTCTCAGCTGATTTAAATACAGTGAAGCTGTCATTGAAAAAAAAATATTAAATACACTAAAAAATGACAAAACGACACATTTTTGATGGGAATGTTTTTTCAGTTTCTTATTTTCTCTTACAATTAACATGAAAATTGCTTATTTTTTTCAATTTCTTTCTTTATATTCTTACATTTGTGTTCCTTGCATCCTTGTGTTCTTCTGGTTTTCTTATCTATATTATATTTATAGTGTATATACGTCTCCTCTTTCATCTATAGTCGTGTTTTCTTGCTTTTCTTACGTTACAGATTTCCCCTTGTGGGACTAATAAAGGATGTTCTGTTCTATTCTCTGTAATTTATCAAAACAGGTCAAAATGTAAAATAACAGCAGAATTATTCACCATTTTTCAGTTTTTAATAAACACAGATTTCCTTTCACATAACAGAAAATATCTGTAAAATAATTTTTTTTTGTGGATTTAAATATTGTAAAAAAATAAGATAAATGTATAACTAAGCAACAAATTATTATTTATACAAAAAAATACAGATAAAATAATTATTATCTATAATTTAATAAAACAAAACAAATCTGTCAAATAAGAGAAAGTTTTAACGGCTTCCTGTCAGGTTAAATTACTTATTATATCAAGTAAAATTACAGGAAACAAAATGTACGCGTTAATTGTAAAATAAAATAAAATAAAAAATTATAAATTGCACAAATTCTCAGCATCAAAAATTTGAATTTGTTCTGTTATAATGTATGACCATAAAATAACATATAAATACATATATATAAAGTCTATTGTATTTAAATGTGGACTTTATTTAACAGAACTCTGCTGTTAATTTCACAAAACATAACTGAACCTTACCACAGGTTTTTTTGGGAAAATATATCTTTTCTGACATCTTTGCTGCCAGATTTTCACCGTTAAACTTTTTATTTATTTATTTTTTACAGGATTTTGATTTTATTTGTGTGTGTCACCACCTTTTTACACTGTTGGACAGTTTGTTCTCTGGGCTTCATGCTCAGATTGTGTCCGTTGTGTGTCTGTTGTGTGTCTGTTGTGTGTCTGTTGTGTGTCCAGAGGCCTACAGCTGCTGAAACCCGACTCTGGAGCTGCTCCAGAACAAATGAGTCTATTTCTGCTCAGAGCAACAAAGCGAGGCAGCAGGAAGTTGAGCTATTGTACAGCTGAGGGTGGCAGAGAGGGGCTGCAGCCACAAGGTTTAGAAAACATACTGATGCTACGGTTCTGACCCGCTGGACGTATTTGGATTTATCATGTATATGGATATTTGTCTTTTTTGTCCACTGTGGGACTCTGAGAACAAACATCTCAGTTTAACTGTAGAGAAGCTGACAGCAGAGATGCCAAAACAAAAACAGTCATGTTCAGAAAACGTAAATCTTATGACCAGTCGTATCTGCACTGAGCTCCAGCTTCCTGCCGATCACACGTCACTCTGTGTATTTTTACCTTTGCGCTCGCTGCCAAACCAGCTCCTTGTAATAAACGCTGAAGCCACTCCTAGGCCACAACCACGGTTAAATCTGCGCCCTTTGATACGATCAGCAGAATGTGCAGCTGTGTGGCGCGCTGATAACAGGGCAGCGTCCCACACCGGGTCTGATCTGGACTGAGAGCCAGCGCTCCCAGCAGCTCACACACATCCAGACTCCATCTATCAGCGGGGAATCCCTCGTTACAACCACAGGCCGCTCAGGTTCAGCTAAAACAGTCGCACGCGCTGGAAATAGCTGGAAAAATAAAAAATAGAAGCACGAGGAAGCAGCGCAGCGTTTAAATATTCATGTTGGGAATCAGAGCAGAGCTAGTTGGTCTGGGTTGCCAGTTTGGGCAGAAAACAGGTAAAATCTGGATTCTGAATCACTTCTTAAACACATGTTTATAGACTGAT